>NC_081409.1:103018624-103318624 GCF_030272615.1 Cryptomeria japonica | reverse complement strand
GTAGAGGTTTGGGGTCAATGGGTAGTGCCCCTTGTGGGGGGTTTGGGGCAGAGCCCCCATCAAGGTTAGGGGGCATTGCCAAACCTGTAATACGGATGACATTTTCACAATAATTTTACCATTTTTGTTTAGAATTGGAGTTTCTAATTGGGGGCCATGGGAGACTCATAGGAATCCTCAAGATGGTCAAGAGACTCCTTGCAGTCCCTAGGACATCCCTAAGTGGTGCGGCAAGGGGATGTTTCCCCTAAGTATTGCATCTTGAAAAAATAGGGATTTTGGAGGGGGGGAAGGGGTCCCCATGTTTCAATGGTTTCAAAAGATTCTAAGTTTTTTTTTTATCTTGTCATAACAAAATATACTCTTGCATCCTTGGACGATTTGAAAATTGAAAACAATTTGACAAGAAAAAACTAACTTCTAAAGTTTAGACTTAGTTTTCTTTTTTTATCCAAGTCACTACAACATTTCAATGATCAAAGTAGCTTTTTTTTGTGGTTTCGAAGCATCCAAAAGGTTTGAGAAATTCAATATTATCTTTCATTCCACCAAAATTGGAGATCAAGAAGCATGCTCACAAACAAGGATTTGTTTGTAACTTAAGGCAATCGACTAGTTTTTGGGGCATTTTCAGGTCTAAAGAACCTACCATTGTGTCAAAAAGGCCCATAAGACCCCATTTTCATCTAAAACTTGTCTCTTTTGGTCGTAGAATCATTTAAGGAAAAAAAAAATCACACAACCAATGATATGCCTATACCATACATATTTGAGTTAAAATAAAAATAAAAAATTGACAAGGTTTGGAGACCATTGAACAATTTGGGAGATTGCTAATACATACACTCAATTTATAAAGTCTCAATTTGATGTACTTAATCTTCGAGAGCCCTATACAAAAGCATTTTGTAATTGCGAACTAAGATAAATTTCCATTTTTGGCAGTTTGCATCATGGATTATGGTATTAAATTCCGACATTCTATTATCAAGATAAATTCAGAGAACCATTTGTACTCGAAACAAGGGATAGTGAATAATTACATTATGTACGATCTCCTACCCTATCTCATTGAATTCATTCATACACCAAGTGACTATGAACAAAAGCGTAGGTATTTAACAATGATGACATGGTCCATGGACTAGTGATCCTCCTCTTGATACTCCATCAACCATCACCATCACCATCACCATCACCATCACCATCACCATCACCATCATCATTAGCAGTAGCAGCATCATCATCGTCTGCTTCTTCTTCGTGTACATTTCCGTCAAGAACATCATCGACTAACTGTCGATCATGATCATCATCTATATCATCTTCTACTTCTTCGGTATCTTCTTCTTCCATCACATTATACATTATTGGCCTTCCTCTTGGATCATGTCTAACAACAAATGACCAACCCGGTTTATGTGGAACCTTCGAGTAAAATACTTTCTCACATTGACTTCGAAGAACATAGGGCTCATCCCCAACTCGTTCAAATGACCTTGTATTAACCATTGTAAATCCATTATCATGTTCGATAACAGTTCTATCAGGATCATTTTTATTCAGTCGTAGCCTATACCATTTGACGACGAACAAAATTAATTTGAAGGAATTAAAGTCACACTAAAGTATATCATCCAAAATGCCATAGTATCAATTTTGAGACTCTTGAGGATGTATGTCATTTCTAGATGAAATATTGGTCACCTCAAAGACTGCAGTTATCCCAGAATCACAAGTTTTCTTTGTGTCATCCAACTGTTTGGTGCAAAATTTATGACCATTGCAGCACATAGCCTTGTGGTGTTTGACCTGTAATATGTCTAACATATTAAAATATTGCATCATGAATTGATAAACATACGGGTGATTAATAAAATTATACGTACCTGTTGATCTCTTAAACCATATGCTAAATCAATTTCCCTTTGTGTAACATTGGAATCTCCATTACGATGAGCTTCTTTAACCAATGAAGTGACACCATCCCATGTTAATGTGTGACCAGAATGTTGACATCGTTCAATCCACACTGTGATCCAATCAATATTGTTTGCAATATACAAATGTAGCGCATCACACTCCTGACCAACTATACAAATAATTAATAGACCACTTACAACTGATTTATTTAGAAGATGAAGAATTAATTTGCTACAATAACATCTTATAATTACCTCTCACTTTCTTCAATCTACCTTTCCCCATCAAGTGCTCCCCTTCGAATTTATTAATGGGGTTGGGATCCCATATATCCCTCCACCATAGAACCCTCAGGATGTGGTCTTTGTCGAGCCAAAGCCTTCAAAAATTTCAAGTGCCTCTCAACCATCCACATTGACCTAGTGTGTACAGGTCCACACAATTCGATCTCCTCAACTTGGTGTATGAGGTAGTGTTCTTGTGCATTGAAAAAAGTTGAAGGTAGACACTTTTGCATTTCACACATTAGATGAGGGATTTTTCTCTTCCAATATTTTATATCTTCCTTGTGGATTTCTTTAGATGACAACCAGCTAAAAGAGATTGAAGACACAAAAATATACAAACGAGACTTTACAAAATAATATACAATATATTGCATAACAACTAAAACAAATTGCAAATATAATATCTATACAACAAATTGAACAAACATCACTCCTTACCTCATGTATTTTCCAAGATCATATATGACTTGCTTGATATTATTGTCGAAGTGGTCTGGGAGAGATAGAGGTAGAACATACTGCAACAATTATAAAATGGTCTTTTCATTGTTTTCTAACATAATACAATGAAAAGTACATGCGCAGTATACAAATATATAGTAAATACACAAGAATGCAAATTACCTTAATGAAGGTATGCCAATCATGCGTTTTCATCCCTGGCCCAAATTCACTCTTCTTTGATAGGAGATTGTTTATGTTCGCAGCAAATCCTATGGGAAATTGAATTTTTTGTATGACTTCTTTTATAGAATTGCTTTGCTGCTCCGTTAATAACCAAGGAAGGGCACTTATATTAATCTGATCTCCTTTGCTATTTGATTGAATGACATTTTTCATTGCATGATTGGATTCCACAATGTCACTACAAATTTTGACAATTTTTTCTTTGTCACGCCTTCCATCTAATATTTTCCATAATGTATCTGTTATATTCTTTCCAATATGCATTGTATCAAACAAATGCACAATTTGTAGCTACTCGTAGTAAGGCAACCTACTGAATTGTCTGGGATAACTTTTTACTCCCTTTGGAAGGTGGTAATCCATGCCTTGACGACCTTCAGTATCATCAATTACATCATCAGTAAACAAAACACGATAGAAAAATTCAAATTCCAAACATAAACCATTAGATGGAATGACTTTACCTTGACGATTAATTCTATTGTATTCTAACTTCCATAAGTGAGGAGTCATTCTTCATGGCTTTGATGTAGTCTCTTCTTTCCCATTGAAAAGATGTTTTTCAGTATTCCGGTACTTATGATTTTTGTGAAGGAAGTGCCTATACTCATCAAACACCTGCTTTCCTAAACTTTTTGAATGATGGGATTTCATCCTTGGACCACAAATTGGACATGCAAATTTTCCCTTTGTTTGAAGACCTACAAGATAATGTATAATTCTATTAAATCTATTAATTTTTATAATTATAATTATCATGCGCAACTTGAACACTATAACGTACCACAAAAATGTGTTAGCCCTGGGGCATCATGTATTATCCATACAAGAATTGCATGGAATTGAAATTGTCTTTGTCCTATTGGTCTAGAGATGTCATACATGGTCACACCATTCCATAACTCCAACAACTCGTCGATAAGAGGCTCAATATATACATTCATGTCTTTAACTTGGTACTTGCCTAGTGGAATGAACAAAAACATTACATAATTATTATGACCATTTTACTGCAATATTTATAATTAAATGTAGATGACTATTAAATGATAAAATACTTGGAACAATCATTGCCAACATTATGTGCTCCCTCTTTATGGACATCCATGGAGGAATATTATTGTTGATAACAAAAATAGGCCACACCGAGTAAACAGATCTCAACTCTCCAAATGGATTGACAACGTCCGCTGCCAATGAAAGCTTGAGATTACGAGGTTCTTCTTTAAAGTGTGGCCACTTTTCCTCTATGTCCATAAATGCTGAACCATCCGTAGGCATTCGAATAATGTCATCTTGACTTCTATTGCGTGCATGGTAATCCATAAATTTTGCCAAGCTAGTGCACCTGAATAATCGTTGCATACGTGGAATAATGGGAATATAACGAAGAACCTTGCGAGGCACCTTTTTTGTTATTTGATCTGTTCGATATCTACTGATATGACATTCAGCGCATTCTGTTCCAAATTCATGTTGTTTATGATATATAATATGATCATTGGGACAAGCATCTATTGTTTGATACTCCATTCCAATATCTTTCATAATGGCAGATAATTCTCGGTATGAGCGAGGTAGAATATTTGATGGTGGTAAGAAAAACTCACCTATCAATCTACAGCAAAAAAGAAGAAGTTTGAGGTGTTAATATAAAGAATATTAATGGTACATGATTCACCATTTATTAACTATAATGACATGTATGACACACCTTAACATACGTGAGATTGTTATGTTGGATAAACCATTCATAACCTTCAAGTTCACCAACAACAATACAACAGAGAGAAGAGTTGTTTGGGAGCCTTTGTAAAGGGGCTCATATGCCTTCTCAAGAAGAGGTAAATCATGAACATCAAGGTCATCCTGATCATCATGATTAGCTGTGCCAGTACTAAATGTGTCATGGATCAATGTATTTGTACCATCATCTTCAATTGTGTTTTCTGGTGCATGATCGTCATCTTCCATAAGATCATTATCTTCAGCTTCGATATTCACACCTCCATGTTCCTCCACTTCGAAAACCATATTCTTCGGGTTGTGTTGGTCCATATCATGTGCCCTGGGGTGCTCGACCTATATAAAAATGATCAACATAAATAAACCATGATCATGATCTCATTATCAAGTGATTTCTTATGTATATAAATTGTTAAAACGATATAATGAACAACTTACCAGTGGATGATAATCATGTTCCCCTTCAATGTGACCATGCTGCCTACAATGTTTCTTAGTTGTTTTGATTAGAAGTCTTCTAGTCTTTAAGCCCTTACAAATTTTGCAAGGACAATAACATTTCCCATCACCTTTTCTTTTCAAGTTAGACCATAATCTAGCAATTGTCTCCTTATTTTGTTCTTCGTTGATATTATCTGACATGGTCTTTCTTCACAGGCAAAAAAATCAGGCTATCAAAACTTCAGTGGAAAAGCTTCACAAAAATTACAAATCGAACCAAAACCATTTAAATCTTCTTTTTCATCTTAAAACATTGAACTTAATAGAGAACGTATTTAATGTAGCTGATTGTGTGAATTTCTAAGCATTGTGTCTGCAAATTCTTACTAAAAGTTTGCCTGTTGCAGACTTTGTGAGAGACATTTTTGAGTATTCTAAGCCTTGGTTCTTGTATTTTCATTGGTGATAAGTTGGAAACTTTATGGCAGACTTCTAGCCAATCGATCTAATTTTGACAAGTTATACACCAAGCAAACTGGCATCTAGAACTAGCATTGTTTGCAGGTCACCCCTACCCTATGACATGGGTATATGACTACCCGGAACTCCAGTTTAATCATCAATCCTAGAAATGATCGGTATATGACTACACAAAACTCTAGTTTAAGTATTAAGTTACATCATTATTGACCTTACTTTGGCATGCTATGTATGAGATTGGAACCTTTTGTAAGGTGTGATCAATGTGTTATCATAAATGCAAAGCCAAAACCATTTTGATGAGATCATGATCCCACTAATACTATTTTTCCTTGTTAATTTTGCACCCACAAAAATGATAGAACTAGATATATTTTGCCATCAATGCCCATATACCGACAATGCTCAAGATGAGCCACTTAGAGGTAGAGTTTAACCACTTTCCATATAGGTAGATTATCTCTAACCTCATTTTCCCTATAGGTAACTGATTAGGTTCATTTTAGAGTCTTATTTCCAAATATGTACCTCTATGTTAGCTTTTTGCTTTATTATTTGTCTGTTTATGCTTAATCTTGTCAATTTTGCATAATTTTACTTAGTTCTTGCATCTTCAATGAAATTATATCTAATCATATCCAATCACATCAAAATGGAACAATTAATCATATTGCTGGTCTCTCCTAGAGGAATTAAATTGAACCAAATTGACTATTCCCCAATAAAATGTTTTGAAATGGTGAATGTATAATTTTGTAGTTTACTTTCCTAGATTAGGACCCCATTTCGTCAACATTTCACTATGAAAGCATAAATATTTTTTCTTGAAGAGAACATCTTACAGATTATGCTTCAATGTATAACACATTTTCATAATCAATCATTCGACTTCACATGGATAAAAGAATTCACATATTCTAAATCATGATCTGATGATGTGAACAACTCATATGCAACTATATGGCATGCACAACATTTATTTTAACATACACTTATTCATCCACATTGCAGGGATAACAATACAAGGCTCACATATTGGTCTAAGAGGATGCCATGGTCTCACAAAGTAACCAAGAACCATATGAAATGATGGTCTTGAATCCACACACAACTAGGGAGGATCCATACGATTATGTATGACTTCCCCCTTGTTTGTTTAATGGGATTAGCCTCCAAGACATAGCCGTCAATAATCACTAAGAATGTAAAAGTGGATTGTAGCTACCCATACAACAAACACTTACCCCTATCCTCAAATTTTCCCAATGTTTTATTCCTTATATACACTCATCCAAGGTTATCTACGTCAATCTTGGTGAGGAATCACATCACAACAAAGAAGGCAACATTTAAAAATAGCAAGAGTTTCACTAAACTACCAAAAATCATAAATATTGAAAGAAAGAAAAAATAGTACCAATAATAAGTCAAATAAATGTGTTCAATTCCAATAGCAAATCAAACATAGCCACAATAACTACACAATAGAGAAAAATCACAATAGTGATTAAACTAATTCAAACAAGATAAAATAAAATTGTTGGCCCATGCAACAAAGATGAGAGATGATCAATAATTGAAGGAAACTTCACAATCCTTAAAAGTGCACATTACATAACTATACGACTAGAAATTGTGGCTAAATAGAGTGAAGATTCATCATGACTCCAATAATAGTCCCTCATGTGTGCATTTGTGGCATGAACACAAAAACTCCCACATGGCATGGCCATGTACGTAATGGAGAAGACATGCCTAGGCTACATGCCCAAAAAACATGACTATAATAATCGTCCCTCATGCATGCATTTGTGGCCTCCACACTACAAATCCTAACATATCATGGTAATACACCTCATAGAGAAGACACACCTAGGGCCACATTGCACATAGCAACGTGCCTCGCAAAGAAGACATGCATAGGGCACATGCCACATAGCAATGTGTCTTATGGAAAAATGTTCATGCATGTCACACACCAAAGTTATATGTATACATCATGAGGCACATTCATATGTTATCAAACACAACCTATTGTATCTAACATGAGTTCCTCTCTACATGTGTGCAAATATTCCAACACTAATCGCCACTAAGAAGGAATAATATAAAATGCATCTTCAAATATTTGTGTGTGTGTGTGGAATTGTGTCTTTGAACCCAAATCGCTACCATCAACAACATGTAACCATCACCTACACTATATCAAAACATAAGTATGGTGTGACATCATATCTATTTGCATAATGTCAAAACACATGCAAACATGAAAATCATCATAGCATGATAAAAATCAATCTCCACTTGTTGGAACAAAGATATAAATAAGATACTAGGGTAAGAGGAAACCCATACCAAGAACTACATACCAACTATCAGCAATGCCATGAAGATAAATGTAGGATAGGATACCACTATGAGCCATCCAATGGTCCATTCTATGAGGAGAACTAGGGGATACTATCTTTGAAAGGTGTGGTCAATAGAGATAATCCCTACTAATGCCACAATATGTCACCATAGCTTCTTGAGTTTTCCATTCTTCTACTTAACACCACATTTATTGAGTTCCTCAACAGCGAGGTTGGTTCTCAATAGGATGCACAAACATGTAAACACACAAGCATGGTTTCATCATACTTGTACAACAATACAAATTCATTTTTCTAGTTAATTACTTAGTGTAAAAATAACTCCATTACATAACATAGGGCAATAATCACCATAAGTTTTCAAATTAACTGCCCAAACATCAATTGGAGTTACCCTTTCTAAGGTACAAACATAATTTATTTATAACTTCAAAATTAAAATAATCACAATACATCCAAATAAGTTCAATAGTGCATGGAAATAGACAACATGATCCATAATTAAACCCATAAATTACCCTAATTGGATATGCTAATAAAATGGTGTCTCAAATAATAGAGATTATGTTGGACCTATAATAGAGATCTAGACTTTGTTTCATCATACACAAGCATGGTTTCATCATACTTGTATCCAAATAAACCATCCATAGATAGGTACTCAGTACCACAATCTCATGGGTACCCTTTTAGCTGAATTTACCCTATATTTAGGTGAATCTACCCTTGTATCATTCCTTGATCTAGTATGGCATTCCACCAATCAATAATTTTTCCATATTCTTGGGAGAATACACTATCCCTTAGGTGAATATGCCATATCCTTAAATGAATCCTCCTTGTCATCATCCTAAGTCCTCTTTTTGTTAAGTCTTATCCCTTCATCTTTAGGAAAATCCACCTATCCTTATGTGAATCTACTTTCTCTTAGGTGAATCTATTTCACATAAATCATTTATCTTATCCATCTTTCTTACGCAAATGGTGAATTTTTCCTATCCTTAGATGACTACACTCCCATTTAGGTGAATCTATCTAGTTTTAGTCTCCTTCCATTATTTTGTCCAAATTTGTATCCTCTAGATTGCGTGAATCTACTTGTTCTTAGGAAAATCAACCCTATCATTCTAAGGAAAATTCACCTTGTCATCATCCTTAATCATCTACCTTTCAAGTGTATAGTCCATCCATCCTTGGGAGAATCTAACATATTATTGGGAAAATCCACTCCCTCTTAGGTGAATCCACCTTTTCCACCTTCTCATTAATCTATTACTTGTTTTAAGGAGGAGACAAAAGTAGATAGAAAACAATAGAGGAGATAGTACTCAAACAAGTACTAAGGAATTGCATTAGTGACATGTCACAAATGTGAGTTATACATGTTCCAAATTGATTGATTCTCATGAAGGAACTAAGTTATCTACAATAAATAGCCACCCAAGAAACCCATTTGCTTTAGGCAAACTGTCTTCTTAGTAGTAGCTTAATTCTTGAGACACTTGATTTAGATATGATCTTGTAAATGGTGTTAAAAAGAGTAATTAGTCACCAACCAACCACACTCTTCATTTGTATATTTAAGAATTAGTTTGGTCAAACCTTGATTGTAACAAGCATAACCAAATCCTCCATGATAAAGTTAACAACAAATATATTATTGCATAACCAAATCTTTGTGGTGGGTGTGTTCAACAAATATATTATTGTGTGAATTGCTTTTGTCCAAAATGTAGGAACTTGATCTACATATCCATGAAGACATGATTAGGTCTCTATACAACATTGTTTTGTTGATCCATATATGTAGTGGTTAGTTGTTTTCTTTTAGTTGTGGATAAACCATTTTGAGTGAATTTCTCATTTACTTGAGCATTTTGCATTTAGAGAACAACTAGATGACCATTCAACAAGGGGTTTAAACTCTTTGAACTTCACAAATGCTTGAGCTTTTCTTGTCAAGCAATGTACCCACATCTTAAAGACATCAAATTATGAAAGATGATAGTCCCAAATCTGCAAATGACTGTCACAACATAGTGAATAAGGGAAATCCATAGATACATTAATGAGTAGCCCTAGATCAATACAAAGAGAGCACATGCATGCTAAGGGAGCATTGAACAAGCCTTTTTCAGGATAATATAATGGTAGTAAAAGAAATCAATAAAGAGCATAAGTTCATCAAGAACAATTCTTAGCCACAAAGATCTAAGGTAATCATAGAGGAGCTGGTAATAAGTGAGTTCAAGAAGACACACTCAAGCCTTCATCACATTCCATAAAAACAAAATCAATGCAACGTAATATAATCATGTTTATCTCAATGCAACGTTTGCCAACATCCTCCCTGCGTGTGCCAAAATAGGAGCTTTGGAAAAAGGTATGGACATCCATCAAAGCATAATCGAAGGGGGTTTTTTGTCAGAAATTAGTTGCAAATGCTCCAATAACAAAAATCGCAAAATAGGGTAGCATACACACGGCATGTGAACTGTATGACGGAATACCTCAAAGAGATGACATTTCATGGAATTTTAAGATCGCGGGATATGCACAAAATGGATTAATTCGCGAAAAAAAACCAGTTGCCCTTGATTGCAAAAAAAAATTAGTTGCCCTTCATTGAAAAACAAAGAGTTCCTTTGATTGCAAAAAAACCCTTACTTTGCTTGTACAGAGATGGCTCCGGCGGGGGGGCCAGGGAGGCAAGACAGTTGCCGCTTGCTTCGATCGGTTTGCTTTCAAAATGAAAATGCATTGTGTTTTTTTTTTTAATAAAATGCCCGAGGTCGTCGGAATTCCAACGAACACAGGCATTTTTAAAAAAAAAAATCAAATTTTCACACAATGCTTCTTGTCCGTCGGAAACCTCCGTCGAAATTTGACCCCAAATGTATTAGTGCCTAAACCCTAATTTCCTAAACCCTAAACCCTAATCCCTAAACCTTAAACCATAATTCTGAAACCCTAATTCCTAAACCCTAATTCCTAAATCCTAAACCCTAATTCCTAATTCCTAAACCCTAAACACTAAACCCTAAACCCTAAACCCTAATTCCTAAACTCTAAACACTAAACCCTAATTCCTAAACCCTAAACCCTAATTCCTAAAACCTAATTTCCTAAACCCTAAAGCCTAATCCCTTAAACCCTAATTCCTAAACCCTAAACCCTAATTCCTAAACCCTACACCCGAATTCGTAAACCCTAATTTCCTAAACCCTAAAGCCTAATCCCTAAACCTTAAACCCTAATTCCTAATTCCTAAACCCTAATTCCTAAACCCTAATTCCTAATACCTAAACCCTAATTCGTAAACCCTAATTTCCTAAACCCTAAACCCTAATCCATAAACCTTAAACCCTAATTCTGAAAACCTATTCCTAAACCCTAATTCCTAGACCCTAATTCCTAATTCCTAATTCCTAAACTGTAATTCCTAAATCCTAAACCCTAATTCCTAAACCCTAAACCTTAATTCCTAAACCCTAAATTCCTTAACCCTAAACCCTAAATTCCTTAACACTAATTCCTAAACACTAAACCCTAAACCCTAATTCCTAATTCCTAAACCCTAATTCCTAAACACTAAACCCTAAATCCTAAACCCTAAATTCCTAATTCCTAAACCCTAAACCCTAAGTCCTAATTCCTAAACCCTAATTCCCAAACCCTAAACCCTAATTCGTAAACCCTAATTTCCTAAACCCTAAAACCTAAACCCTAAACCTTAAACCCTAATTCCTAATTCCTAAACCCTAATTCCTAAACCCTTATTCCTAATTCCTAAACACTACACCCTAATTCCTAAACCCTAATTCCTAATTCCTAAACCCTAAACCCTAATTCTTAAGATCTAAACCCTAATTACTAAACCCTAATTCCTAAACCCGAAACCTTAATTCGTCAACCCTAAATTCCTTAACCCTAAACCCTAATTCCAAAACCCTAATTCCTGAACCCTAAACCCTAAACACTAAACCCTGATTCCTAAACCCTAAACCCTAATTCGTAAACCCTAATTTCCTAAACCCTAAACCCTAATCACTAAACCTTAAACCTTAATTCTGAAACCCTCATTCCTAAACACTAAACCCTTATTTCTAAACCTTAAACCCTAAACCCTAAACCCTAATTCCTAGACCCTAATTCCTAATTCCTAAACCCTAAACCCTAATTTCCTAAACCTTAAACCCTAAACCCTAATTCGTAATTCCTAAACACTAAACCCTAATTCCTAAACCCTAAACCCAAATTCCTGATTCCTAAACACTAAACCCTAATTCCTAAACCCTAAACCCTAAACCCTAATTCCTCAACTTTAAACCCTAATTCCTAAACCCTAAAACCCTAATTCCTAAACCCTAAACCCTAATTCCTAAACCCTAATTCCTAATTCCTAAACCCTAAACCCTAAACCCTAATTTCTATACTTGTATGGCTTTTGCCAAAAAGAATCCACACGTGCCTAATTTTGGGTCTTTACAATTCCTCCATAGTGATGCTTAATTGATTATTATTCAATTAATTGATTAATTTTATTAATGAATTGATTGAATTTTAATTGATTCTTTAATTAATTGATTATTAATTGATTGATTAATTTTTATTAATTGATTGATTTTAATTGATTAATTAGCATGTCTGTTGGTTTTCCTGGAAGTTGAGGTGGTTGTCCCCTCACTTCTATTTAAACATCTCAACGATTATTGTAAACATTTAAGTCCATTGACGAGAGGGTGAAATTCCCTCAAAACATGTCTGGACGTTTTCAATAAAATATTTTTACACATGCTTTTGTTTCCTGGTTCCAATCTATGCTGCAAGTGATAAATTTGTTAATTTATAATGTTAATTTATAATGTTAATTTAAGTCAAGAGACATGTGAAGAAATATAATTAATTTAAATAATTAGTTCCATGATATTTCCATGACTTAGGATATTTACAAATATACACATATGGAGTGGAAAGGAGGTTGGAAAGAATAAAAGGATTCATTTCCAAATATTAAGATATTTCTAAATATTAGGATATTTAGGAATACATACATATATGGTGGGAAAGTAATGGGAAGAAATAAAAGAATGACTAAAACATAGGGTTAGTTATGGGTTAAGTTAGAGGAAGAGTTAGATGAGGATTAAAATTAGGAGGCATGTGGGGAAATAGAATTAATTAATTTTATTAATTTCATAAAGGATATTTAGAGGAAAGGACAAAAAATGAATTAAATAGTCAAACTATGCATTTGAATTATTTAATAGAAGAAGGGATCAAATTTAATTAATTGATTGGTTTATTATTGTCAATTAATTAATTAAAGGTTCAAACTATAAAATAATTAACAAAATTAATTAGCTAGAAGGTGGGAACACTAATTAATTAAATAATGCATAATTATTTATTTTAAGAGCATTTTGTATGTATGTATGTGTGTGTGTCACACAAACACACACACACACACACACACACACACACACACACACACACACATATACATATATATTTGTATGTATGTATGTATGTATGCATGTATGTATGTATGTATGTATGTATGTATGTATGTATGTATGTATGTATGTATATGTGTGTGTACACACACACACACACACACACATATAAAGCACCTTAGAAGCAAGCACCTTATAAATGATTGTGATAGGGTATTAATTTAAAAGGAGATTTGATTTATATTAGATGAATGATGGTTAAATTTGGATATATGAATTTGAGTTTTTGGTTAATTGTGGATAAGTTTGGTTGGGTGATGGGATCTTGGTTTGGGATAAATAGTTTATGAAGTAGCATGGCACATTGGGATGGAAATTTGGACGAGGGTGTTGGACTTAGCTTGATTTTTAGATTTGTGATGATGGGATTTAGGTCAAGATGTTGAATGGGTTTATAGTTCTGGAATACAAATGATGGTCGGTTTAATCATGATTTCCAATATTTATGAAATGTGATCAGTGGAATTGGTTTAGTTGGTGCATTTCTACCTAGTAGTTTAATCAAGCAATTAATTAGTAGTTTAATCAAGAAATGACTTTTCACAAGCAACACCCTACAAAAAAAGAGTTAATGTAACATGTTGCATATAAATATAATAAAATGATGAAAATACAAAACATAAGTTTTTGAGTTTTGTTCAACTCGTAATGCAAAAAAAATCATTTGAACACAATGAGAATAATGTAGTTTTTTTGGGGCTTTTTAAGTTTTCGGGGGTATTTAATTTTTTGAACACAATGAGAATAATATAATGCTTTGCCACAAATGGGAGGAAAGAACTTCAAATGAAAGAAATTTAGTAGAGTAACCCTGATTCCTAAACCCTAAACCCTAATTCCTAAACCCTAAACCCTTTTTCCTAAACCCTAATTTACTAATTCCTAAACCCTAATTCCTAATTCCTAAATCCTAATTACCTAAACCCTAAACACTAATTCCGAAACCCTAAACCCTAAACCCTGATTCCTAAATCCTAAAACATAATTCCTAAACCCTAAACACTAAACCCTAATTCCTAATTCCTAAAAAACTAAACCCTAATCCCTAAACCCTAATTCCTAAACCCTAAACCCTAAACCCTAATTCCTAATTCCTAAACACTAAACCCTAATCCCTAAACCCTAATTCCTAAATGCTAATTCCTAAACCCTAAACCCTAAACCCTAATTCATAAACCCTAAACTCCTAATTCCTAAACTGTAAACCCTAAACCGTAAACCCTAAACCCTAATTCCTAATTCCTAAACCCTAATTCCTAAACCCTAAACCCTAATTCCTAAAACCTAATTTCCTAAACCATAAACCCTAATCCCTTAAACACTAATTTCTAATTCCTAAACCCTAAACCCTAATTCCTAATTCCTAAACCCTAATTCCTAAACCCTAAACCCTAATTCGTAAACCCTAATTTCCTAAACCCTAAACCCTAATCCCTAAAACTTAAACCCTAATTCCCAAACCCTATTCCTAATTCCTAAACCCTAAACCCTTTACCCTAATCCCTAAACCCTAATTCCTAATACCTAAACCCTAATTTGTAAACCCTAATTTCCTAAACCCTCAACCCTAATCCCTAAACCTTAAACCCTAATTCTGAAACCCTAATTCCTAAACCCTAATTCCTAATTACTAAACCCTAATTCCTAAACCCTAATTCCTGATTCCTAAACACTAAACCCTAAACCCTAAACCTTAAACCCTAATTCTTAAACTCTAAACCCTAAACCCTAATTCCTAATTTCTAAACCCTAACTCCTAAGCCCTAACCCTAATTCCTAAAACCTAATTTCCTAAACCCTAAAGCCTAATCCCTTAAACCCTAATTCATAAACCCTAACTCCTAATTCCTAAATCCTAAACCCTAAATCCTAAACCCTAAATCCTAAACCCTAAACCCTAAACCCTAATTCCTAAACCCTGATTCCTAAACTCTAAAACCTAATTCCTAAACCCTAAACCTTAATTCCTAAACCCTAAATCCTAAACTCTAAACCCTAATTCCTAATTCGTAAACCCTAAACCCAAAACCCTAATTCCTAAACCCTAATTCCTAATTCCTAAACAGTAAAACCTTATTCCTAAACCCTAATTACTAATTCCTAAACCCTAAACCCTAATTCCTGAACTCTAAACCCTAATTCCTAAACCCTTATTCCTAAACTATAAACCTTAATTCATAAACCCTAAATTCCTTAACCCTAAACCCTAATTCCTAAACATTAAACGCTAAACCCTAAATCCTAAACACTAATTCCTAAACCCTAAACCCTAATTCCTAAACCCTAAACCCTAATTCGTAAACCTTAATTTCCTAAACCCTAAACCTTAAACCTTAATACTGACACCCCAATTCCTAAACCCTAATTCCTAAACCTTAAACCCTAAACCCTAATTCCTAAACCCTTAACCCTAAACCCTAAACCGTAATTCCTAAACCCTAATTCCTGATTCCTAAACCCTAAACCCTAATTTCCTAAAACCTAAACCCTAATTCGTAAACCCTAATTCCTAAATCCTAAACCCTAATTCTTATTTCCTAAACCCTAAACCCTAATTCCTAAACCCTAAACCCTAAACCCTAATTTCTATTCTTGTATCGATTTTGCCAAAAAGAACTGAAACATGTCTAGACATTTTCAATAAAATATTTTTACACATGCTTTTGTTTCCTGGTACGAATCTATGCTGCAAGTGATAAATTTGTTAATTTATAATGTTAATTTAAGTCAAGAGACATGTGAAGAAATATAATTAATTTAAATAATTAGTTCCATGATATTTCCATGACTTAGGATATTTACAAATATACACATATTGAGTGGAAAGAAGGTTGGAAAGAATAAAAGGATTCTTTTCCAAATATTAAGATATTTCTAAATAATAGGATATTTAGGAATACACACATATGGGGTGGGAAAGTAATGGGAAGAAATAAAAGAATGACTAAAACACAGGGTTAGTTATGGGTTAAGTTAGAGGAAGAGTTAGATGAGGATTAAAATTAAGAGGCATGTGGGGAAATAGAATTAATTAATTTTATTAATTTCATAAAGGACATTTAGAGGAAAGGACAAAAAATGAATTAAATAGTCAAACTATGCATTTGATTTATTTAATAGAAGAAGGGATCAAATGTAATTAATTAATTGATTTATTATTGTCAATTAATTAATTAAAGGTTCAAACTATAGAATAATTAACAAAATTAATTAGCTAGAAGGTGGGAACACTAATTAATTAAATAATGCATAATTATTTAATTTAAGAGCATTATGTATGTATGTATGTATGTATGTATGTATGTATGTATGTATGTATGTGTGTGTGTGTGTGTGTGTGTGTGTTTATACACACACACACACATATACATATATATTTGTATGTATGTATGTATGTATGTATGTATGTATGCATGTCTGTATGTATGTATGTATGTATCTATGTATGTATGTATATGTGTGTGTATACACATATGTATATATATATAGCACTAGAAAATATGGGTTCATTGTAGTTGTTTCTCATCGATAGGGCTTTCCTACCATCACCTTAGAAGCAAGCACCTTATAAATGATTGTGATAGGGTATTAATTTAAAATGAGATTTGATTTATATTGGATGAATGATGGTTAAATTTGGATATATGCATTTATTTTTTTGGTTAATTGTGGATAAGTTTGGTTGGGTGATGGGATCTTGGTTTGGGATAAATAGTTTATGAAGTAGCATGGCACATTGGGATGGAAATTTGGACGAGGGTGTTGGATTTAGCTTGATTTTTAGATTTGTGATGTTGGGATTTAGGTCAAGATGTTGAATGGGTTTATAGATCTGAAATACAAATGATGGTCAGTTTAAGGATGACTTCTAATATTTATGAAATGTGATCAACGGAATTGGTTTAGTTGGTGCATTTCTACCTAGTTGATGGAAAATGGTTGATGTGTAAACCTTATAAAGAGGAGGATTATAAATGAGAAAACGAACATACATATTTTATTTTTATTTTTTTGGACTTTTAAGGGAATCTAGATTTATTAACAAATATGGGTATCTCACAAGAATACACACAAATCACTTTGCACTTGATGTTGGTATTACTTAGAAAAGAATTTCAATTTTTGTGGGTCTGTAAATATACTTTCTACCAAGTGAAGGATAGTTAGAGAATGCAAGATAATGGACCACCTACACACCCATCACCATGAAGACCAAGGCCTTGTCCATAGGTAGCTCTATCTCAAAAACTTATAAGTACAATACAAGTAACTTTCTAGGGTTAACCACTTAATAGTGCACCAAAAAATGGATGGTCAAAAGATCATAAAATATGGTGGAAAATCTCTCTAAGTGGTATCCCATATACACCTAAAGGTACATGAGACTTAATGCTATGAAGTGAAAAAATTAGTTGCACAACTCTGTACAAGAAGGTAACCCACTCTCCTCCAATTTGCAAAGTATAAAGTTCTTGCAATCTTAGCTTAAAATGACAAATTTTCACTCCCAATGGGTGTCTTTCAATTCACCCCAAAATTTCTATACCCTCTCAAAACACAGAGGTGTGTGTCATCCCCTAAGATAATGAAATACTTAGACAAACCCCCAAAGGAAATCAAAATTAAGTGTTCCTAGTTATTTAAGATCACTTTGTAGTGCAATAATAGAACATACACACTAAATCTCCCTAGGATATAAAGTAAAACACACAAGATGTGTAAAATTTTATATTATGAATATCATGCAATCATGGGAGACAAGTGCATATTTTCCATGCATTTCACATACACAACAAACATTTTTTCCTTTAAGAAAATAATGTGTACTCTAAACCAGTGGAAAAAATGGAATTTTAACAAGTGAACTTACACAAAACTAGTTAGTTGTTTTATAAAATGACTTTAGCAAGCAAATACTACAAGCAATTAATTAGTAGTTTAATCAAGAAATGACTTTTGACAAGCAACACCCTACAAAAAAATAGTTAATGTAACATGTTGCATATAAATAAAATAAAATGATGAAAATACAAAACATGAGCTTTTGAGTTTTGTTCAACTCGTAATGCAAAAAAAATCATTTGAACACAATGAGAATAATGTAGTTTTTTTGGGGCTTTTTAAAGTTTTTGGGGCTTTTAAAATTTTTGAACACAATGAGAATAATATAATGCTTTGCCATAAATGGGAAAGAAAGAACTTGAAATGAAAGAAATTTAGTACAACAACCTTGATTCCTAAACCCTAAACCTTAATTCCTAAACCCTAATTCCTAAACACTAAACCCTAATTCCTAAACCCTAATTCCCAATTCCTAAACCTTAATTCCTAAACCCTAATTTTCTAAACCCTAAACCCTAATTCCTAAATCCTAAACCTTAATTCCTAAACCCTAAACCCAGAACCCTAATCCCTAATTCCTAAACACTAAACCCTAATCCCTAAACCCTAATTCCTAAACCCTAATTCCTAAACCCTAAACCCTAATTCCTAAACCCCAAACACTAATTCCTCAATCCTAATTTCGTAAAACCTAAAACCTAATTCCTAAACCCTAATTCCTAATTCCTGAACCCTAATTCCTAAACCCTAAACCCTAATTCCTAAACCCTAATTCCTAATCCCTAAACCCTAATTTGTAAACCCTAATTTCCTAAACCCTAAACAATAATCAATAAAACGTAACCCCTAATTCCAAAACCCTAATTCCAAAACCCTAAACCCTAATTCCTAAACCCCAATTCCTAAATGCTAAACCCAAATTCCTAATTCCTAAACCCTAAACACTAAACCCTAATTCCTAAACCCTAATTCCCTTACTCTAAGCACTAAACCCTAATTCCAAATTCCTAAACCCTAATTCCTAAACCCTAAACCCTAATTCCTAAAACCTAATCCCTTAAACCCTAATCCCTTAAACCCTAATTCCTAAACCCTAATTCCTAATTCCTAAACCCTAAACCTTAAACCCTAATTCCTAATTCCTAAACCCTAAACCTTAAACCCTAATTCGTAAACCCTAATTTCCTAAACCCTAAACCCTAATTCGTAAACCCTAATTCCTAAACGCTAAACCCTAATCCCTAATCGCTAAACCCTAATTCCTAATACCTAAACCCTAATTCGTAAACCCTAATTTCATAAACCCTAAACCCTAATCACTAAACCTTAAATTCTAATTCCTAAACCCTAATTCCTAAACTCTAAACCCTAAACCGTAATTCCTAATTCCTAAACCTTAATTCCTAAGCCATAAACCCTAATTCCTAAAACCTAATTTCCTAAACCCTAAACCGTAATCCCTTAAACCCTAATTCCTAAACCGTAATTCCTAATTCCTAAACCTTAAACCCTAAATCCTAAACCCTAAACCCTAATTCCTAAACCCTGATTCCTAAACTATAAACCCTAAACCTTAATTCCTAAACCCTAAATTCCTAAACCCTAAACACTAATTCCTAAACCCTAAACCCTAATTCCTAATTCCTAAACCCTAAATGCTAATTCCTAAACCCTAAACCCTAAACCCTAATTCCTGAACCCTAAGTCCTAATTCCTGAACACTAAAACCTAATTCCTTAACCCTAATTCCTAAACCGTAATTCCTAATTCCTAATTCCTAAACCCTAAAACCTAATTCCTAAACCTAAATTCCTAAACTCTAAACCCTAAATCCTAAACCCTAATTCCTAAAACCTAAACCTTAATTCATAAACCCTAAATTCCTTAACCCTAAACCCTAAACCCTAATTTGTAAACCCTCATTTCCTAAACCCTAAATGCTAATCACTAAATTCCTAAACCCTAAACCCTAATTCCTAATTACTAAACCCTAAACCCTAAATTCCTAAACCCTAAAACCTAAACCCTAATTCGTAAACCCTAATTCATAAATCCTAAACGCTAATTCTTAATTCCTAAACCCTAAACACTAAACCCTAATTCCTAAAACCTAATTCCTAAACATTAAACCCTAATTCCCAAACCCTAAACCCTAAATCCTAAACCCTAAATTCCTAATTCCTAAACCCTAAACCTTAATTCCTAAACCCTAATTCTCTAAACCGTAAATCCTAAGCCCTAAACCTTAAACCCTAATTCTGAAACCCTAATTCCTAAACCCTAATTCCTAATTCCTAAACCCTAATTCCTAAATCCTAATTTCTATACTTGTATGGCTTTTGCCAAAAATAACCCGCACATGCCTAATTTTTGGTCTTTACAATTCCTCCATAGTGATGCTTAATTGATTATTATTCAATTAATTGATTGATTGAATTTTAATTGATTCTTTAATTAATTGATTATTAATTGATTGACTAATTTTTATTAATTGATTGATTTTAATTGATTAATTAGCATGTTTGTTGGTTTTCCTGGAAGTTGAGGTGGTTGTCCCCTCACTTCTATTTAAACATCTCAACGATTATTGTAAACATTTAAGTCCACTGACGAGAGGGTGAAATTCCCTCGAAACATGTCTGGACGTTTTCAATAAAATATTTTTACACATGCTTTTGTTTCTTGGTTCGAATCTATGCTGCAAGTGATAAATTTGTTAATTTATAATGTTAATTTAAGTCAGGAGACATGTGAAGAAATATAACTAATTTAAATAATTAGTTCCATGATATTTCCATGACTTAGGATATTTACAAATATACACATGTGGAGTGGAAAGGAGGTTGGAAAGAATAAAAGGATTCATTTCCAAATATTAAGATATTTCTAAATATTAGGATATTTAGGAATACACACATATGGGGTGGGAAAGTAATGGGAAGAAATAAAAGAATGACTAAAACACAGGGTTAGTTATGGGTTAAGTTAGAGGAAGATCATAAAATATGGTGGAAAATCTCTCTAAGTGGTATCCCATATATACCTAAAGGTATATGAGGCTTGATGCTATGAAGTGAATAAATAAGTTGCACAACTTTGTACAAGAGGGTAAACCACTGTGCTCCACTTTGCAAAGTATAAAGTTCTTGCAATCTTAGCTTAAAATGACAAATTTTCACTCCCAATGGGTGTCTTTCAATTCACCCCAAAATTTCTATACCCTCTCAAAACACAGAGGTGTGTGTCATCCCCTAAGATAATGAAATACTTAGACAAACCCCCAAAGGAAATCAAAATTAAGTGTTCCTAGTTATTTAAGATCACTTTGTAGTGCAATAATAGAGCATACACACTAAATCTCCCTAGGATGTAAAGTAAAACACACAAGATGTGTAAAATTTTATATTATGAATATCATGCAATCATGGGAGACAAGTGCATATTTTCCATGCATTTCACATACATAACAAACATTTTTTCCTTTAATAAAATAATGTGTACTCTAAACTAGTGGAAAAAATGGAATTTTAACAAGTGAACTTACACAAAACTAGTTAGTTGTTTTATAAAATGACTTTAGCAAGCAAATACTACAAGCAATTATTTAGTAGTTTAATCAAGAAATGACTTTTGACAAGCAACACCCTACAAAAAAATAGTTAATGTAACATGTTGCATATAAATAAAATAAAATGATGAAAATACAAAACATGAGTTTTTGAGTTTTGTTCAACTCGTAATGCAAAAAAAATCATTTCAACACAATGAGAATAATGTAGTTTTTTGGGGGCTTTTTAAAGTTTTTGGGGCTTTTAAACTTTTTGAAAACAATGAGAATAATATAATGCTTTGCCACAAATGGGAAGGAAACAACTTGAAAAGAAAGAAATTTAGTAGAGTAACCTTGATTCCTAAACCCTAAACCCTAAACCCTAAACCCTAAACCCTAATTCCTAAACCCTAATTCCTAAACCCTAAACCCTAATTCTTAAACCCTAATTCCTAAACCCTAAACCCTTATTCCTAAACCCTAATTCCTAATTCCTAAACCCTAATTCCTAATTCCTAAACCTTAATTCCTAAACCCTAATTTCCTAAACCCTAAACCCTAATTCCTAAACCCTAAACCCAGAACCCTAATCCCTAATTCCTAAACACTAAACCCTAATCCCTAAACCCTAATTCCTACACCCTAATTCCTAAACCCTAAACCCTAATTCCTAAACCCTAATTCGTAAACCCTAATTCCAAAACCCCAAACCCGAATTCCTAAATCCTAATTTCCTAAACCCTAAAACCTAATTCCTAATCCCTAATTCCTAATTCCTAAACCCTAATTCCTAAACCCTAAACCCTAAACCCTAATTCCTAAACCCTAATTCCTAATCCCTAAACCCTAATTCGTAAACCCTAATTTCCTAAACCCTAAACAATAATCCCTAAAACTTAACCCCTAATTCCAAAACCCTAATTCCTAAACCCTAAACCCTAATTCCTAAACCCTAATTCCTAAATGCTAAACCCTAATTCCTTATTCCTAAACCCTAAACACTAAACCCTAATTCCTAAACCCTAATTCCTAAACTCTAAGCACTAAACCCTAATTCCAAATTCCTAATCCCTAATTCCTTAAACCCTAATTTCCTAAACCCTAAACCCTAATTCCAAATTCCTAAACCTTAATTCCTAAACCCTAATTCCTAAAACCTAATTTCCTAAACCCTAAACACTAATTCCTAAACCCTAAACCCTAATTCCTAATTCCTAAACCCTAAATGCTAATTCCTAAACCCTAAACCCTAAACCCTAATTCCTGAACCCTAAGTCCTAATTCCTGAACACTAAAACCTAATTCCTTAACCCTAATTCCTAAACCCTAATTCCTAATTCCTAATTCCTAAACCCTAATTCCTAAACCCTAAAACCTAATTCCTAAACCTAAATTCCTAAACTCTAAACCCTAAATCCTAAACCCTAATTCCTAAACCCTAAACCTTAATTCATAAACCCTAAATTCCTTAACCCTAAACCCTAAACCCTAATTCGTAAACCCTCATTTCCTAAACCCTAAACGCTAATCACTAAATTCCTAAACCCTAAACCCTAATTCCTAATTACTAAACCCTAAACCCTAAATTCCTAAACCCTAATTCCTAAATCCTAAACGCTAATTCTTAATTCCTAAACCCTAAACCCTAAACAATAAACCCTAATTCCTAAACCCTAAATCCTAAACCCTAAATCCTAAACCCTAAACCCTAAATCCTAAACCCTAATTCCTAAACCCTAAACCCAGAACCCTAATCCCTAATTCCTGAACACTAAACCCTAATCCCTAAACCCTAATTCCTAAACCCTAAATCCTAAACCCTAAACCCTTATTCCTAAACCCTAATTCGTAAACCCTAAACCCTAATTCCTAAACCCCAAACCCTAATCCCTAAACCCTAATTCCTAATTCCTAAACCCTAAACCTTAAACCCTAATTCCTAATTCCTAAACCCTAAACCTTAAACCCTAATTCATAAACCCTAATTTCCTAAACCCTAAACCCTAATTCATAAACCCTAATTCGTAAACCCTAATCCCTAATCCCTAAACCCTAATTCATAAACCCTAATTTCATAAACCCTAAACCCTAATCACTAAAACATAAACCCTAATTCCAAAACCGTAATACCTAATTCCTAAACCCTAAACCCTAATTCCTAAACCCTAATTCCTAAACTCTAAACCCTAAACCCTAATTCCTAATTCCTAATTCCTAAACCTTAATTCCTAAGCCCTAAACCCTAATTCCTAAAACCTAATTTCCTAAAGCCTAAACCCTAATCCCTTAAACCCTAACTCCTAAACCCTAATTCCTAATTCCTAAACCCTAAACCCTAAACCCTAATTCCTAAACCCTGATTCCTAAACTATAAACCCTAATTCCTAGACCCTAAACCTTAATTCCTAAACCCTAAATTCCTTAACCCGAAATGCTAATTCCTAAACCCTAAACACTAATTCCTAAACCCGAAACCCTAATTCCTAATTCCTAAACCCTAAATGCTAATTCCTAAACCCTAAACCCTAAACCCTAATTCCTGAACCCTAAGTCCTAATTCCTGAACACTAAAACCTAATTCCTTAACCCTAATTCCTAAACCCTAATTCCTAATTCCTAATTCCTAAACCCTAATTCCTAAACCCTAAACCCTAATTCCTAAACATAAATTCCTAAACTCTAAACCCTAAATCCTAAACCCTAATTCCTAAACCCTAAATCTTAATTCATAAACCCTAAATTCCTTAACCCTAAACCCTAAACCCTAATTCGTAAACCCTCATTTCTTAAACCCTAAACGCT
Organism: Cryptomeria japonica; assembly: GCF_030272615.1. Classification (NCBI taxonomy): domain Eukaryota; kingdom Viridiplantae; phylum Streptophyta; class Pinopsida; order Cupressales; family Cupressaceae; genus Cryptomeria; species Cryptomeria japonica. Next base: position 103,293,978 of record NC_081409.1, on the reverse strand, counting down.
AATCACTAAATTCCTAAACCCTAAACCCTAATTCCTAATTACTAAACCCTAAACCCTAAATTCCTAAACCCTAAAACCTAAACCCTAATTCGTAAACCCTAATTTCCTAAACCCTAAACCCTAATTCGTAAACCCTAATCCCTAATCCCTAAACCCTAATTCCTAATACCTAATCCCTAATTCGTAAACCCTAATTTCATAAACCCTAAACCCTAATCACTAAACCTTAAACCCTAATTCCAAAACCGTAATTCCTAATTCCTAAACCCTAAACCCTAATTCCTAAACTCTAAACCCTAAACCCTAATTGCTAATTCCTAAACCTTAATTCCTAAGCCATAAACCCTAATTCCTAAAACCTAATTTCCTAAACCCTAAACCCTAATCCCTTAAACCTTAATTCCTTAACCCTAATTCCTAATTCCTAATCCCTAAACCCTAAATCCTAAACCCTAAACCCTAATTCCTAAACCCTGATTCCTAAACTATAAACCCTAAACCTTAATTCCTAAACCCTAAATTCCTTAACCCTAAACGCTAATTCCTAAACCCTAAACACTAATTCCTAAACCCTAAACCCTAATTCCTAATTCCTAAACCCTAAATGCTAATTCCTAAACCCTAAACCGTAAACCCTAATTCCTGAACCCTAAGTCCTAATTCGTAAACAATAAAACCTAATTCCTTAACCCTAATTCCTAAACCCTAATTCCTAAACCGTAATTCCTAAACCCTAAAACCTAATTCCTAAACCTAAATTCCTAAACTCTAAACCCTAAATCCTAAACCCTAATTCCTAAAACCTAAACCTTAATTCATAAACCCTAAATTCCTTAACCCTAAACCCTAAACCCTAAACCCTAATTCGTAAACCCTCATTTCCTAAACCCTCAACGCTAATCACTAAATTCCTAAACCCTAAACCCTAATTCCTAATTACTAAACCCTAAACCCTAAATTCCTAAACCCTAAAACCTAAACCCTAATTCGTAAACCCTAATTCCTAAATCCTAAACGCTAATTCTTAATTCCTAAACCCTAAACCCTAAACACTAAACCCTAATTCCTAAACCCTAAATCCTAAATCCTAATTCCTAAACTTTAAACCCTAATTCCCAAACCCTAAACCCTAAATCCTAAACCCTAAATTTCTAATTCCTAAACCCTAAACCTTAATTCCTAAACTCTAATTTTCTAAACCGTAAATCCTAATCCCTAAACCTTAAACCCTAATTCTGAAACCCTAACTCCTAAACCCTAATTCCTAATTCCTAAACCCTAATTCCTAAATCCTAATTTCTATACTTGTATGGCTTTTGCCAAAAATAACCCGCACATGCCTATTTTTTGGTCTTTACAATTCCTCCATAGTGATGCTTAATTGATTATTATTCAATTAATTGATTCACTGAATTTTAATTGATTCTTTAATTAATTGATTGACTAATTTTTATTAATTGATTGATTTTAATTGATTAATTAGCATGTTTGTTGGTTTTCCTGGAAGTTGAGGTGGTTGTCCCCTCACTTCTATTTAAACATCTCAACGATTATTGTAAACATTTAAGTCCACTGACGAGAGGGTGAAATTCCCTCGAAACATGTCTGGACGTTTTCAATAAAATATTTTTACACATGCTTTTGTTTCTTGGTTCGAATCTATGCTGCAAGTGATAAATTTGTTAATTTATAATGTTAATTTAAGTCAGGAGACATGTGAAGAAATATAACTAATTTAAATAATTAGTTCCATGATATTTCCATGACTTAGGATATTTACAAATATACACATGTGGAGTGGAAAGGAGGTTGGAAAGAATAAAAGGATTCATTTCCAAATATTAAGATATTTCTAAATATTAGGATATTTAGGAATACACACATATGGGGTGGGAAAGTAATGGGAAGAAATAAAAGAATGACTAAAACACAGGGTTAGTTATGGGTTAAGTTAGAGGAAGATCATAAAATATGGTGGAAAATCTCTCTAAGTGGTATCCCATATATACCTAAAGGTATATGAGGCTTGATGCTATGAAGTGAATAAATAAGTTGCACAACTTTGTACAAGAGGGTAACCCACTCTGCTCCACTTTGCAAAGTATAAAGTTCTTGCAATCTTAGCTTAAAATGACAAATTTTCACTCCCAATGGGTGTCTTTCAATTCACCCCAAAATTTCTATACCCTCTCAAAACACAGAGGTGTGTGTCATCCCCTAAGATAATGAAATACTTAGACAAACCCCCAAAGGAAATCAAAATTAAGTGTTCCTAGTTATTTAAGATCACTTTGTAGTGCAATAATAGAGCATACACACTAAATCTCCCTAGGATGTAAAGTAAAACACACAAGATGTGTAAAATTTTATATTATGAATATCATGCAATCATGGGAGACAAGTGCATATTTTCCATGCATTTCACATACACAACAAACATTTTTTCCTTTAAGAAAATAATGTGTACTCTAAACTAGTGGAAAAAATGGAATTTTAACAAGTGAACTTACACAAAACTAGTTAGTTGTTTTTTAAAATGACTTTAGCAAGCAAATACTACAAGCAATTAATTAGTAGTTTAATCAAGAAATGACTTTTGACAAGAAACACCCTACAAAAAAATAGTTAATGTAACATGTTGCATATAAATAAAATAAAATGATGAAAATACAAAACATGAGTTTTTGAGTTTTGTTGAACTCGTAATGCAAAAAAAATCATTTCAACACAATGAGAATAATTTTGTTTTGCATACCAATATATTCACAACAAATGAAATATATATCTACAAATATTAAGGTTTTAGAGTTGCACAAAATGTTTCGATGACTTGAAAATTATTTTAAAAATAAAACAAATCGATATAAGACTAATATTAGGTGTCATCTCCTAATGCTACTAGGACAAAAAGTGGAAACAATAGCAATACCAATAACAATAACTCTATCACTTTGAACAACTTAAATGACACTTATAATAATAGGGAAGATAATAGAGGATATTATCAAAGATTGGAACTCTAAATTATAAGAGAAGAGTATTAAATTTACAAAGCAAGTTGTTAATGATCCATATTCCATTGGGAGATTAGGATAGCAAGAACTAAGAGGATCGATGCTACGTCATTTATTTGGGCACCTCTATTTAAAGTCTTAGTGCCTTTGAATTCATGCTTTGCAAGGCATTATAAAAAAAGGTTTTATATGCTTTGCTCATGCCACAAAACGTAAGACAAAGTTAATAGAAATATGGGAAGATGTGAAGTAACTCCATTTTCAAAACTTTAATGTTGAAATCGGCAAAATAATATATATTGAGGCACTTTGTCTATTAAATCATTAGAATTGTTGTAGTTATAACTTACAAAGCTGAGGGTTACACAATTTACTTTAATGCATGAGAACTTCGTAGAAAATAACATCATCAAAATGAAACATTAAAAAATAATCAAACTCTTAAATATCAATTCCTGTTGGGATCATCAAAATATAAGCAAGAAATTTTTTTAAAATGATAGTATTTAAAAAAAAAATTGAAATGTTATTCTGACTCACACAAACCTTTTATTGAGTTTGATGTCCCCACCCTAGTCAATCTCTGTGACTGATGGGTTAGCCTATCATTTTTGGACTCTCGTAGGCTAACATTCTGGATAGAGAGTCTCAGTGGTAGTTCCACTTCTTCAATTCAGTCTTGGGTTCAATTCCAGAACCTTAGTAGTTGGTGTGCGGGTTTAGTTGTGGGACTTACTATTTTTAGTAAGTCAATTTGGCAGTTGTGCTATGTTTAGTCAGGGCCCTGGACACATGGGCGTTATTCAGTGTTGACCCCTACTTTCAACGATTTGTCAAAACACTGAATAGTGAAGGAGATAATAATATTTTAGTGCTTAAGTTATTTATTTGACCTGTGTGCTTATATTATAAAGTTATAAAGTGACTTTATTAATTTAAAAGGCCACTTAAATATTATAAAGTGATTTCTATTAAATCACTTAAATGATTTGGGCGCCCAAGTTGAATATAAACTATGCAAAGTTAATTAAATATATTTTCATGTATTTTAAATACATTTGGGCATATTTATTGGAAATCGTGCCATTTGGGGGTTATAAGGAAATTGGAAGCAATTCAAAGTCCATTATTGATTATTTGGCATTGCTTGATATTTTCTTTGTGGATTGTCTGAGAGAAGGGTTTCAGAGGGTTTTCTATTGAAGAATATTCATTCTTCATGGATTTGTGATCCTAAGGTTGTGAAAGATCAGCTGAATTATTGCAAACTGAGAGGGCTTCAAACAGAAGTTTTCAGGTGCTTCATCAAAGGTTATTTGTGTTAGATATTTGTAGATTTTGGAATAAGGAAGGAGGCAATATAATTTAGAAGCCTCTTTAGCAACATTATTTTAGTTCAATAACCAGTCGTACAAGATTCATTGCTGGTCGTACCAATCAGGTTGGCACATGGGGCTCCAGAAAAGAGGCATTTTGCCTAGGAGGGTAGAACGCCTACCCAAAGTGCATTTTGAATGCACAATTCCAAATGTCTAGTCCATTCAAGCTATTCTGCCTACTTTCTAGCTTAGAGAAATCATTTCCTGGACTTTGACGACCATTTTGGTCAGTTTCCCTGTTTTGGCTGGCAAACACCAAATTTCTTCATTTAAAATAAGCTAAGGACCCACAGGTATGCAATTAGTAGTAGGATTTATTGTAGTGGGTATCTTATTGATAATATAGTTACAGTTTCTCTTAGTTTTAATTCTATTTGATTTTGCGTGCAATTCTTGTTTGGCACATTTGTTATTTTATGCTTTAAATTTGTTCAAAAACCTTGAAAATCCAAAAACACAACAACAATAGTATTTTAGGAGAGTTAGAACTAGCAGGGTTCTTACAATGGTGTCAAAGCTCTGAACCTGCCTTCCTGGAGGGTTATAAAATCTTATGCATCAACAACAGACTAGGCCCCACAGGTATTATACACGCAGGAGACCTGGTTTAAAGGGTGATCCTGATTAAATTGAAGAGATGCCCTTGGAAATTATGGGGGACAAGAATGATGGTGAGCCACAGAGAGAGGTCATTAACAATGAGGACCGAGAAGTTGAAAATATTATGAGGGGTCTTGTAACAGGGCAGCGACATTAAACCCTAATTCCTAAACCCTGAACCCTAATTCCTAAACCTTAATTCCTAAACCCTAATTCCTAAACCCTAAACCCTAATTCCTAAACTCTAAACCCTAATTGCTAAACCCTAAACCCTAATTCCTAAACCCTAATTTGTCAACCCTAAACCCTAATACCTAAACCCTAATTCCCTAAACCCTAAACTCTAATTCCTAAACCCTAATTTCCTAAACCCTAATTCCTAAACCTCAATTCCTAAACCCTAAACCCTAATTCCTAAACCCTAAATTCTAAACCCTAATTCCTAAACCCTAACTCTTAATTCCTAAACCCTAAACCCTAATTCTTAATTCCTAAACACTAAACCCTAATTCCTAAACCCTAAAACCTAATTCCTAAACCCTAAACCCTAATTCCTAAACCATAATCCCTAAACCCTAAATCCTAAACCCTAATTCCTAAACTCTAAACCCTAATTCCTAAACCCTAAACCTTAATTCCTAACCCCTAAATTCCTTAACCCTAAACCCTAATTCCTAAACCCTACTTCCTAAACCCTAAACCCTAAACCCTAATTCCTAATTCCTAAACCCTAATTCCTAAACCCTAAACCATAATTCCTAAACCATAATTCCTAATTCCTCAACCCTAAACCCTTATTCGTAAACCCTAATTTCCTAAACCCTAATCCCTAAATCTTAAACCCTAATTCCTAAACCCTAATTCCTAATTGCTAACCCCTAATTCCTAAACCCTAAATCCTAACTCCTGAACCATAATATCCTAAACCCTAAACCCTAATTCCTAAACCCTAATTTCCTAAACCCTAAACCCTAATTCCTAAACCCTAATTTCCTAAACACTAAACCCTAAACCCTAAAACCTAATTCCTTAACCCTAAACATTCCTAATTCCTAAACCCTAATTCTTAATTCCTAAACACTAAACCCTAATTCCTAAACCCTAATCCCTAAACCCTAATTCCTAAACCCTAATTCCTTAAATCTAAACCCTAATTCCTAAACCCTAAACCTTAATTCGTAAACCCTAAATTCCTAAACCCTAAACCCTAATTCCTAAACCCTAAACCCTAATTCCTTAACACTAAACCCTAATTCATAAACCCTAATTTCCTAAACCCTAAACCCTAATTTCTATACTTGTATGGCTTTTGCCAAAAATAACCCGTACATGCCTAATTTTGGGTCTTTACAATTCCTCCATAGTGATGCTTAATTGATTATTATTATGCAATTAATTGATTAATTTTATTAATTAATAAATTGAACTTTAATTGATTCTTTATTTAATTGATTAATTAGCATGTCTGTAGGTTTTCCTGGAAGTTGAGGTGGTTGTCCCCTCACTTCTATTTAAACATCTCAACGATTATTTTAAACATTTAAGTCCATTGACGAGAGGGTGAAATTCCCTCGAGACATGTCTGGATGTTTTCAATAAAATATTTTTACACATGCTTTTGTTTCCTAGTTTGAATCTATGTTGCAAGTGATAAATTTGTTAATTTATAATACTAATTTTCTCTATCTTCACGCTGCCATTGATTCTCACCAGTTTCGTTCAAATAGCCGTCAGTTTTTCACTTCATTTGGTCTTTTAGGGATCTGGTGCTTGTTGTTGATGGCTTTTTTGGATGGATTTTTCGATGGAGTTTGGTTCGATTTTTGATCTGTTTATTTCTCCATCTTTCCTGTGATCTTTTGGATTAATCGATGATCTTCCTCACTATTGTCGGGGCTTTTTGGCGGGTCGAACATCTTTCGTCCATTGCAATTTCTTTCTAGCTTCGCTCATGGAGGCCCAGGTGTTGCCATTATTTGTTGCCCTTGATGGGCTCCCTTGCGGTCGCCCTCGCTGGTTTTGTGCCAGCCTTTGGCACCCCGTGCCCTTGTTCCCTGCCACCTGTCGTGGAGTCTGCGCCTGTCGTGGAGTCTGCACTCGCTGTCGGGTCTTCACGCCGTGGAGTCCACACTCACCATTGGGTCTCCACACATCGTCGGGTTTGCAAACGCCGTCGGGTCTGCACTTTGGTCGCTCCCTGGTTTTCCTCCCTGCATGGCCTTGGGTCTTCGACCCACCTTTAGATGTCGCCTCTCTGCTGCTGTAGGTCGCCGCCTCCTCAGATTCCCTCTGGGATCCCTTCCATGCGCTGCAGTTTGTCCTGTGCCTCGGCTTCATTGTTGATCCACACTTTTTTTGGATTCCATCTTCTTTTCTCCCTGACTCCACTGCCTTTTTGGGCAGTTTTTGGTCCCCCCGGTGGTTTCCAGTTACTTTGGTGGTTTACGGTTTTATGCCTTAGTGGTTCTAGTTTTTCGCGCCCATGGATTTCAGCGTTGATCGCCTTCACTATGTTTCAAAATTTTGTGCCTCCTGCTTAGGAGGTGGGTCCCCTCATGCCGAGTTACATTGTGACGAACATGGGGGTTTCCCTAAACCCTAATTTCTATACTTGTATGGCTTTTGTCAAAAAGAACCCACACATGCCTAATTTGGGGTCTTTACAATTCCTCCATAGTGATGCTTAATTGATTATTATTCAATTAATTGATTAATTTTATTAATTAATTGATTGAATTTAAATTGATTCTTTATTTAACTAATTATTAATTAATTGATTAATTTTTATTAATTGATTGATTTTAATTGATTAATTAGCATGTCTGTTGGTTTTCCTAGAAGTTGAGGTGGTTTTCCCCTCACTTCTATTTAAACATCTCAACGATTATTGTAAACATTTAAGTCCACTGACGAGAGGGTGAAATTCCCTCGAAACATGTCTGCGAATCTATGTTGCAAGTGATAAATTTGTTAATTTATAATGTTAATTTAAGTCAGGAGACATGTGAAGAAATATAATTAATTTAAATAATTAGTTCCATGATATTTCCATGACTTAGGATATTTACAAATATACACATATGGAGTGGAAAGGAGGTTGGAAAGAATAAAAGGATTCATTTCCAAATATTAAGATATTTCTAAATATTAGGATATTTAGGAATACACACATATGGGGTAGGAAAGTAATGGGAAGAAAAAAAAGAATGACTAAAACACAGGGTTAGTTAATGGGTTAAGTTAGAGGAAGAGTTAGATGAGGATTAAAATTAGGAGGCATGTGGGGAAATAGAATTAATTAATTTTATTAATTTCATAAAGGATATTTAGAGGAAAGGACAAAAATGAATTAAATAGTCAAACTATGCATTTGATTTATTTAATAGAAGAAGGGATCAAATTTAATTAATTAATTGATTTATTATTGTCAATTAATTAATTAAAGGTTCAAACGATAGAATAATTTAAAAAATTAATTAGAAGGTGGGAACACTAATTAATTAAATAATGCGTAATTATTTAATTTAAAAGCATTATGTATGTATGTATGTGTGTGTGTGTGTGTGTGTGTGTGTGTGTGTGTGTGTGTGTGTGTGTTTACACACACACACACATATCTACATATATGTGTATGTATGTATGTATGTATGTATGTATGTATGCATGCATGCATGCATGTATGTATGTATGTATGCATGTATGTATATGTGTGTGTGTATACACACACACACACACACATATATATATATAGCACTAGAAATTATGGGTTCATTGTAGTTGTTTCTCATCGATAGGGCTTCCCTCCCATCACCTTAGAAGCAAGCACCTTATAAATGATTGTGATAGGGTATTAATTTAAAAGGAGATTTGATTTATATTAGATGAATGATAGTTAAATTTGGATATATGAATTTGTGTTTTTGGTTAATTGTGGATAAGTTTGGTTGGGTGATGGGATCTTGGTTTGGGATAAATAGCTTATGAAGTAGCATGGCACATTGGGATGGAAATTTGGATGAGGGTGTTGGACTTAGCTTGATTTTTAGATTTGTGATGTTGGGATTTAGGTCAAGATGTTGAATGGGTTTATAGATCTTGAATACAAATGATGGTCGGTTTAAGGATGAATTCTAATATTTATGAAATCATCCCTAAACCCTAAACCCTAAACCCTAAACCCTAATTCTTAATCCCTAATCCCTAAACCCTAATTCCTAAACCCTAATTCCTAATTCCTAAACCCTAAACCCTAATTCCTAATTCCTAAACATTAAATGATAGGGAGCTTGGCAGGTAAGATCTCACAAGGCTAAATTTCTCAAAAAGGATCACCTTGTTACCAAAGACTTATGCATTATTTTGTGTATGTCTACTCAACCTGTCTGACTGTCATAATACCAAGCATTCAAGGTCTTATTGTCTAGCCAACTCCCTTACTGGTTATGACACTTGCCCATGCACAAAACTACTCAATATTCTCACCTATCCAACCACACTTACTCATGCTTGGCACTTGGGGTCTTCAACCTTTAGTTTCAATGGGTACTGGGATCTTTCACCATGTTCATGTAGGGGCAGTGAGGTACAACTCACCTTTTGGTGCTCAAGTTCTCATTTTGAGATCAAATGCTCTTAACTTACTCAAGCCCTTAACAAGGCTCAACTACCCCAAGTGAGGTTGCACGCCATCTAGGGGTCCCAAAAAAAATTGGTGGTTTTCTTGGAGTATTTCTATCACATTTCATGAGTCACCAAGTTTCATTTTCTACCGGGTACATGAAATTTGCAATACTGCCAAAATTGTGTGTTATGCAGCAGGGCTAGTAGATCGTGGAGGCCTAATTGGCCTTGTTTTGCTCACCTAGCCCAACGACGGGCATTTACACCATGGATCTTGTTTGGAATGTTGTTAGGGAGGTCTATGCTCAATGATTTTAAAGGTTTAGTTCACTGTCTTTGCACTTTTAGGACTGTCCACATTTTGTGGCATGAATGAAGGGTTTGTAGGGTTTTGAGTGCTTCCACCATGGTTACTCATCTTCAAACTTTTTTCAAACTCCCTAGCTACTTGGTTACCTCTTCCACACCATTTGGAAGATTTCCCTACCTTTGTTGGACAGGCATTAAGCCAAACACTTAGCCAACAAGGAAGAAATCAGTCACTGTCACTGTCCTTTCACTGTCTTTTGACAGTCAACTGTTGTCTTCACTTCAAAACCTGCACAAGGAAGTATTTTCATAGACAGAATACCTCAAAGAGGTCTGATAAGCATTAAAAGAACTCCTATTACACTGCCCTTAGTATTCCAAGGCATGGATTATGCTTTGTAGCATTCCATTAAGCAAAATGACAACAACTTTCCCAAAAACAGTGAACTCACTGTTTTGTCTACAAAAAAGGAAAGATTACAAGGTAATAACTATTCTAATACATCAAAATGGTGCTTCAATTCTTGGTCACATGTCCAGACCATTGTTACAAACATTTTCTCACTCAATTACCTTTGAGTGTAAACTTTGAGTCTTTATCAAGTTATTAGCCAAATGACAAACACTTGAATAGTAATCACTCAATAGAATCTTCAAACCATTCTTCTGGCACAAAAGGAAATATTTATATATTATATACAAAGATATCAACTTGGTAGAATCCATAGGAGGGATCCCAAACCGGGATCAACCAAATTGATGCATCTTGCAACTGCAAACCCCTAGCAGGGCAGCAGATGCACAGTTTACAAAACTTTTTGAATAAGCAATTTGCAAAGGAAAAATTAATGAAACAAGTACATGAGAAGTCTTAACACAACAACATCTCAACTTCCAAAAGGTACAGTATGGATTGTACAGCTACAGTACGGACTGCCCCTCAAAAAGGAAGAAAAACAGTCATAAAAGCAAGAAAACACTTGATTTCTATTGAGTTCCACTTGTAAGTACAATCACCAACCCTTTCCAAGGAAAAGGGAGGCCTTATATAGTTTATCAAGTTGGTTTCCACACCCTTGTATGGACAAGAGGCTTCAAAATTACATTTTGCAAGAAAATAACAATTTTTGACAACTTTCTTAAGCCAAATGACAACTTTTCTTGCTCCAAGATGCATTTTTCACAATCTAACCTCATCAACTTGACTAAAAAACTTAGAAATGCTCAGAAACACTAAAAAAACATGTTTCAATGCTCTTGAAACCATTAGGAGACCTTTTTGGCCATTTTTCACATTTTGGCCAAAAATTGTCAACTCAAGGCCTTAAATGCAAGTTTTGATCTCTCAAGCCAAAACCACTACAAATGACTCAAAACAACCTAAAACAAAAAAAACAACCTAACACAAGACTTTACAAACATATAAGCATGAAATACCCAGAAATGGAGTTTTAACTCAACTAGGTGCTCCTGCACCATACTCCCCCAAAAACAAAGAAGTCATGTGACTCCTTGAGGCAACAAAGAAGAAGAAATGCCAACTTTTTGAAAGTCAGCTTCAAGTATCCAAGTGGCTTTGGAGATAGGCTAATCCTTCCACTTGATGAGATGCTCCATGTAGGTATGATGCCTTGTCTTTTTGAGAACTCTGGAGTCTAGAACCTGTTCAGCATGGGGAAAAGAAAGAGAAGGGAGAGATAGATCAGAAAGGGAATTGGAAACATCTGAAACTCTTTGAACCTCCTTAGGTGGCTGCCCTTTGAAAGCAATTAGATCTGCAACATTAAAAATGGGGGACAAAGAAACATTAGTAGGCAAATCAACTTTATAAGCATTAGACTCATACTTAGCCAAGACTTTGCAAGGGCCTATCCTCCTCATCTGAAGCTTGCTGGGAACTCCCTTTGTAGCCTTGCCTTATTCAAATGTACCATCACATAATCACCTATAGAAAATTGAACATCTCTCTTTCTAGCATCCACTCTTGCCTTAACTTTTTGAGAGGTGTCTTGGAGAGCTTGTCTCACTTGCTCATGAACCTCCTTCATGGAGTGAGCCATGTCATCTGTTGTCCCACTCTTATGCTACAAGTTAGTGATATCCCTCAACTCCAATATACCCCTTGGATGCATACCATAAACAACTTCAAATGGACTTTTACCTGTAGATCGGTTGATACTGTCATTGTAGGCATATTCTGCTTGATGAATGAGTTGATCCCAACTTTGCCCATACTCCTTTGTCAAACACCTAAGCATGTTTCCAAGAGACCTGTTCACCACTTTTGTTTGACCATCAGTTTGTGGATGATAAGCTGAACCAAAAGAGAGATTAGTACCCAATCTCTTCCACAATGTTTTCCAAAAATGTCCAAGAAACTTAACATCCTTATCTGAAACAATGCTAGTAGGTAAGCCATGAATTCTAACAACTTCTTTGAAAAACAAATAGGCAATATGACTTGCATCATGTGTTGTTTTGCAAGGAATGAAGTGAGCCATCTTGCTGAATCTATCAACTACTACAAAGATGCTATCAAATCCTGATTGAGTTCTAGGTAATCCTACTACAAAATCCATGCTAATGCAATCTCAAGGCCTATGTGGAATGGGAAGAGGCTTATATAAACCAGCATTAGAGGAGTTACCTTTTGCTTTCTGGCATACCAAGCATTGTTCAACATACCTCTTGATGTCTCTCTGCATCTTAGGCCAATAATAGAACCTTTGAACCAGCTCTAAGGTCTTATTGAGACCAAAATGTCCACTTAAGGACCCATTGTGCTTCTCTTGAATGAGGTTCTCTCTCATAGAACCCTATGGAACACACAACTGTCCACCCCTAAATAACAAACCATCCTGCAAATTGAAATCGGCATAGGCACCATGGAAGTTATTCTCAAAATCTTTACAAACTTTATAAGTCTTTGTAAAATCATTATCAGTAGGGTACATATCCCTGAAACTATCAATACCAATACTCTAAACTTGAATCTCATGAATAGTTAACAATCTTCTACTCAAAGCATCTGCTACTTTATTCAACTGACCCTTCTTATGCTTAAGAGTAAAAGTGTAAGCTTGTAGATATTCTACGCATTTAACATGCCTATGATTCAGTTTATCCTGTGAGTTTAAGAAACTGAGTGGCTGATTATCTGTGTATACAACAGACTCTTTAGGAAGAAGATAGTGTCTCCATTTCCTAAGTGCTTGTACCAATGCATAAAGTTCTAAATCATAAGATGAGTACTTTTTCTTTGCATCATTTAAATTTTCACTAAAGAATGCAACTGGTCTATTTTCTTGACTTAAAACAGCTCCTACTGCAATATTACTAGCATCACATTCAATAGTAAAAAGCTTATCAAAACTAGGTAAGATGAGCATTGGTTGAGTAGCTACTTTAGTTTTCAGTAATTAAAACCCCTTATTTGTTGCACTTGTCCATTGAAACTTTACCTTTACACCCCCTTTGATGGTGTCCAACATTGGAGCACAAATCTCACTGAATCCCCTGATAAATTTTCTGTAAAACTGAGCCAAACCATGGAAGCTTCTAACATCATTGGTTGTCTTAGGAGTTGGCCAACTGGTTATTGCTGCAACCTTTGAGTGATCCATTTTTAGATTACCTCCCGATACAACAAAGCCAAGATAGACTAATTCTTGCTATATGAAATCACATTTTTCTAGATTTATGGTTAGTTGTTCATCAGATAACTGTTTCAAAACAATAGCTAAATGTTGTAAGTGTTCTTCCTTAGTCTTGCTGAAAATAATAATGTCATCTAAATACACTACAACAAATTTTCCAATGAAATCATGTAAAACTTCATTCATGAGCCTCATGAATGTGCTAGGAGCATTAGAGAGTCCAAAAGGCATGACTAGCCATTCATAGAGTCCCTCATTTGTTTTAAAAGTTGTCTTCCACTCATCCCCCATCTTTGATCCTTATCTGATGGTAACCACTATTCAAATCAATCTTGCTAAAATAATGTGCACCCCACAAACAATCCATCAAATCCTCTATCCTAGGTATGGGAAACCTGTATCTGATGGTGATTTTGTTTATGGCTTCAGAGTCTGTACAAAGCCTCCATGTTCCACCCTTCTTAGGTGCCAACACTATAGGTACTACACATGGACTAATGCTTTTCCTAATCAGCCCTTGGTCTAAGAGTTCTTGTATTTGTCTTGCTACCTCTTTGTTTTGTTCAGGGGTCATCTTGTAGGCTGCCTTATTGGGCAAAGAGGCTCCAAGAATGAAGTCAATTTGATGGCTAATGGCTCTAGGAGGTGGTAAGGCTACAGGTGTGCCATCACTGATTATTTGTTTCAAGTCATCAAGGATTTGTTGCACTTCATATGTTATCTCAACTTTCTTTTCTACCTTTTCTTCCTTAGGCTTCACTATGAGTGGAAATCCTACCCCTTCACCCTCTTCTAGTGTTTTTATGAACTCTTTCTCATTCACTAACAAGATGTTAGGCACTTTGTTGCTGCTCTCTCCTTCTTCGATGAGGGATTGGATCTGATATGCTACTCCATCTTTCTGAAATGAATAAGGGTTTCTTTCCCCATCATGTTGTGCCTTTCGGTCAAATTGCCAAGGTCTACCCAATAGCAAGTGGCAAGCATCCATAGGAATGATGTCACATAGGATTCTATCTACATATCCCCCAATGTGGAAATCTACCCAAGCTTGCTCATTTACCAACACATGTTGTCCCTTATTCAACTAGGTGACTTTGTATGGCTCCTTGTGTTGTATCCTAGGTAGTTTCAATTTGCTTACTACTTCTTCTGATATGATGTTATCTGTGGATCCTGAATCTATGATCACCTTACACACTTTTCCCATGATTTTACATTTAATCCTGAACAATGCTCTTCTCTGTGAGGCCTCTGCACTATGTGGCTTCTTCATTAACACTCTCTTGACCATCAAACTCTCACCATCTTCTGAAGCTAGGTGATTCAAAGCTGAAGTTCTGGAACTACATCCATCTTCTTGAACATAGTTTACTCTCTTTTCACCTCCATAGGATGAACTAGGCTTCTCTGGGCATCTATAAGCAGGGTGGCCGAACTTTTGGCAGTTGTAGCATTTCATGGTTGAGAAGTAGGACCCTCTCCCCGGTCCATTAGATCTACCTCTACTCGGGTTGCTTGATCCCCTACCCCTATAGTTGGGTTTGCTCTGAGAATCCCCACTTTTCTCAATAAGCTTAGACTCTCCCTGGGATCGTTGATCTATGCTTCTTCCCCCAAAACTGCCTCTATGGCCTCTACTATCTCTTCCCCTACCTCGACCTCTATTGTTTTGTTCTTTCTTTCTCCTACCTTTCTCTTCCACCTTAAGTGCTAATTGATAGCACTTGTGTACAGTTTGTGGGCATAACAAGCTCATCTCTTCTTGGATGTTCCATCTTAACCCATTCAAATACCTTGCCACTTTGATACTCTCATCCTCCACTACTCTGGATCTCATGCACAGTTTCTGAAACTCTTCAGTGTAGCTACTGAAATCTAGGTCTTTCTGTCTCAAGTTTTGTCTTTTCTTGTGGAGTTGTATCTCATAGTCTTCAGGAAGGTAGGTCTCTTTGATTTTGGCTACCATTGCCTTCTAGGTGGCTTGTGGTTGCTTGCCTACTTTCACCCTTTCCTCTTGGATGAACTTCCACCATGTTAAGGTTGCCCCTCTCACCCTTGATTTTACCACCTTGACCTTTTGTGCTTCAGTCACTCCATCACACTCAAAATGGTTTTGTAACCCTTCGATCCACTCTATTAGAGCATCTGGATCTATCTTCCTGCTGAAAAGAGCCACTCATTCTAAGGTCTTACCACTCATAGCTCTCAAGGCTTTCAAGAATGGTTCTTTCTCAATGACAGGGTCGAGCATGGGGACTTCATCCTCTATTGCCATCATTTTACCCTGGTCTCCAACCTTATCCTGGACTTCTTCAGTTTTGACTGCTACTTCAGCTACTTTCATTGCTAGTTGGTCTAGTCTTTCTTTGAGTGCCCTATTTTCCTCTTCTTGGTCCTCTACCTTCTTAGCCAATTCTGCATTGGTCACCATGTTTGCCTAATGTGTCTTTCCCCTGAATCTTTTGTTGGCTCTGATAACACTATGATAGGGAGCTTGGCAGGTAAGAGTTCACAAGGCTAAATTGCTCGAAAAGGATCACCTTGTTACCAAAGACTTATAGATTCTTTTGTGTATGTCTACTCAACCTGTCTGATTGTCATAATACCAAGCATTCAAGGTCTTATTGTCTAGCCAACTCCCTTACTGGTTATGACACTTGCCCATGCACAAAACTACTCAATATTCTCACCTATCCAACCACACTTACTCATGCTTGGCACTTGGGGTCTTCAACCTTTAATTTCAATGTGTACTGGGATCTTTCACCATGTTCATGTAGGGGCAGTGAGGTACAACTCACCTTTTGGTGCTCAAGTTCTCATTTTGAGATCAAATGCTCTTAACTTACTCAAGCCCTTAACAAGGCTCAACTACCCCAAGTGAGGTTGCACGCCATCTAGGGATCCCAAAACATAATTGGTGGTTTTCTTGGAGTATTTCTATCACATTTCATGAGTCACCAAGTTTCATTTTCTACCGAGTACATGAAATTTGCAAAATTGCCAAAATTGTGTGTTATGCAGTAGGGCTAGTAGCCCGTGGAGGCCTAATTGGCCTTGTTTTGCTCACCTAGCCCAACAATGGGCATTTCCACCATGGATCTTGTTTGGAATTTTTTTAGGGAGGTCTATGCTCAAGGATTTTAAAGGTTTAGTTCACTGTCTTTGCACTTTTAGGACTGTCCATATTTTGTGGCATGAATGGAGGGTTTGTAGGGTTTTGAGTGCTTCCACCATGGTTACTCATCTTCAAACTTGTTTCAAACTCCCTGGCTGCATGGTTACCTCTGCCACACCATTTGGAAGCTTTCCCTGCCTTTGTTGGATAGGTATCAAGCCAAACACTTAGCCAACAAGGAAGAAATTAGTCACTGTCACTGTCCTTTCACTGTCTTTTGACAGTCAACTGTTGTCTTCACTTCAAAACCTGCACAAGGGAGTATTTTCATAGAGAGAATACCTCAAAGAGGCCTAAGAATCATTAAGAGAACTCCTATTACACTTCCCTTAGTATTCCAAGGCATGGATTATGCTTTGTAGCATTCCATTAAGCAAAATGACAACAACTTTCCCAAAAACAGTGAACTCACTGTTTTTTATACAAAAAGGGAAAGATTACAAGGTAATAACTATTCTAATACATCAAAATGGTGCTTCAATTCTTGGTCACATGTCTAGACCATTGTTACAAACATTTTCTCACTCAGTTATCTTTGAGTACAAACTTTATGTCTTTATCAAGTTACTAGCCAAATGATAAACACTTGCTTAGTAATCACTCAATAGCATCTGCAAACCATTCTTCTGGTACAAAAGGAAAGATATATACATTATATACATAGGGATCAACTTGGTAGAATCTATAGGAGGGATCCCAAACCTGGATCAACCAAGTTGATGCATCTTGCAACTCCAAACCCCTGGCAGGGCAACAGATGCACAGTTTACAAAACTTTTTGAATAAGCACTTTGCAAAGGAAAAATTAATGAAACAAGTACATGAGAAGTCTTAACACAACAACATCTCAACTTCCAAAAGGTACAGTATGGATTGTACAACTACAGTATAGACTGCCTCTCAAAAAGGAAGAAAAACAGTCATAAAAGCAAGAAAACACTTGATTTCTATTGAGTTCCACTTGTAAGTACAATCACCAACCCTTTCCAAGGAAAAGGGAGGCCTTATATAGTTTCTAAAGTTGGTTTCCACACCCTTGTATGGACAAGAGGCTTCAAAATTACATTTTGCAAGAAAATAACAATTTTTGACAAGTTTCTTAAGCCAAATGACAACTTTTCTTGCTCCAAGATACATTTTTCACAATCTAACCTCATCAACTTGACTAAACAACTTAGACATGCTTAGAAACATTGAACAAGCATGTTTCAATTCTCTTGAAACCATTAGGAGACCTTTTTGGCCATTTTTCACATTTTGGCCAAAAATTGTCAACTCAAGGCCTAAAATGCAAGTTTTGATCTCTCAAGCCCAAAATGAGATCAAAACAACAAAAACAACCTAACACAAGACTTTACAAACACATAACCATGAAATACCCAAAAATGGAGTTTTGACTCAACTAGGTGCTCCTGCACCACTAAACCCTAATTCCTAAACCCTAATCCCTAATTCCTAAACCCTAATTCCTAAACCCTAAACCCGAATTCCTGAACCCTAATCCCTAAACCCTAATTCCTAATTCCTAAACCCTAATTCCTAAACTCTAAACCCTAATTCCTAAACCCTAATTCCTAAACCCTAATTCCTAATTCCTAAACCCTAATTCCTAAACCCTAAACCCTAATTCCTAAACCCTAAACCCTAAACCCTAAACCCTAATTCCTAAACCCTAATTTCCTAAACCCTAAACCCTAATCCTTAAACCTTAAACCCTAATTCCTAATTCCTAAACCCTAATTCCTAAACCCTAAACCCTAATTCCTAAACGCTAATTCCTAAACCCTAAACCCTAATCCCTTAACCCTAATTCCTAAACCCTAATTCCTAATTCCTAAACCCTAATTTCTATACTTGTATGGCTTTTGCAAAAAAGAACCCACACATGCCTAATTTTGGGTCTTTACAATTCCTCCATAGTGATGCTTAATTGATTATTATTCAATTAATTGATTATTATTCAATTAATTGATTAATTTTATTAATTAATTAATTGAATTTTAATTGATTCTTTATTTAATTGATTATTAATTTATTGATTAATTTTTATTAATTGATTGATTTTAATTGATTAATTAGCATGTCTGTTGGTTTTCCTGGAAGTTGAGGTGGTTGTCCCCTCACTCCTATTTAAATATCTCAATGATTATTGTAAACATTTAAGTCCACTGACGAGAGGGTGAAATTCCCTCGAAACATGTTTGGACGTTTTCAATAAAATATTTTTACACATGCTTTTGTTTCCTAGTTCGAATCTATGCTGCAAGTGATAAATTTGTTAATTTATAATACTAATTTTCTCTATCTTCACGCTACCATTGATTCTCGTCAGTTCCATTCGAATAGCCGTCGGTTTTTCACTTCATCTGGTCTTTTTGGGATCTGGTGCTTGCTGTTGATGGCTCTTTTGGATGGATTTTTCGATGGAGTTTGGTTTGATTTTTGATCTGTTTATTTCTCCATCTTTCCTGTGATCTTTTGGATTGATCGATGATCTTCCTCGTTGTTGTCAGGGCTTTTTGGCAGGTCGAACTTCTTTCCTCCATCCTGATTTCTTGCTGGATTTATTGATGGAGGCCTGGGAGTCACCGTTGTTTGTTGCCCTTGATGCACTCCCTTGCGGCCGCCCTCGCTGGTTTTGTGCCAGCCTTTGGAACCCCATGCTCTTGTTCCCTGCCACCTGTCATGGAGTCTACGCTTGCCGTGGAGTCTGCACTCGTAGTCGGGTCTTCACGTCGTGGAGTCCACACTCATCGTCGGGTCTCCACACGTCGTCGGGTTTGCAAACACCGTCGGGTCTGCACTTTGGCCGTTGCCTGGTTTTCCTCCCCACATGACCTTGGGTCTTCGGCCCACCTTTGGACACCACCTATCTGTTGTTGCAGGTCGTTGCCTCCTCGGATTCCATCTAAAATACCTTCCATGGGCTACGGTTTGCTCTGTACCTCGACTTCATTGTTGATCCACACTTTTTTCGGCTTCTAGCTTCTTTTCTCCCCGACTCCACGGGGTTTTCGGGCAGTTTTCGGTCCCCTCTATGGTTTCCGATTACTTTGGTGGTTTCCAGTTTTATGCCTTAGTGGTTCTAGTTTTTCGCGCCTGTGTATTTCAGTGTTGATCGCCTTCACTTTATTTCGGAATTTTGTGCCTCCTACTTAGGAGTTTGGTCCCCTCGTGCTGAGTTACTTTGTGACGAACATGGGGGTTTCCCTAAACCCTAATTTCTATACTTGTATGGCTTTTGCCAAAAAGAACCCGCACATGCCTAATTTTGGGTCTTTACAATTCCTCCATAGTGATGCTTAATTGATTATTAATTGATTGATTAATTTTTATTAATTGATTGATTTTAATTGAGTAATTAGCATGTTTGTTGGTTTTCCTGGAAGTTGAGGTGGTTGTCCCCTCACTTCTATTTAAACATCTCAACGATTATTGTAAACATTTAAGTCCACTAGCGAGAGGGTGAAATTCCCTCGAAACATGTCTGCACATTTTCAATAAAATATTTTTACACATGCTTTTGTTTCCTGGTTCGAATCTATGCTGCAAGTGATAAATTTGTTGATTTATAATGTTAATTTATAATGTTAATTTAAGTCAGGAGACGTGTGAAGAAATATAATTAGTTCCATGATATTTCCATGACTTGGGATATTTACAAATATACACATATGGAGTGGAAAGGAGGTTGGAAAGAATAAAAGGATTCATTTCCAAATATTAAGATATTTCTAAATATTAGGATATTTAGGAATACACACATGTGGGGTGGGAAAGTAATGGGAAGAAATAAAAGAATGACTAAAACATAGGGTTAGTTAATGGGTTAAGTTAGAGGAAGAGTTAGATGAGGATTAAAATTAGGAGGCATGTGGGGAAATAGAATTAATTAATTTTATTAATTTCATAAAGGATATTTAGAGGAAAGGACAAAAAATGAATTAAATAGTCAAACTATGCATTTGATTTATTTAATAGAAGAAGGGATCAAATTTAATTAAGTAATTGATTTATTATTGTCAATTAATTAATTAAAGGTTCAAACTATAGAATAATTAACAAAATTAATTAGCTAGAAGGTGGGAACACTAATTAATTAAATAATGCGTAATTATTTAATTTAAGAGCATTATGTATGTATGTATGTATGTATGTATGTATGTATATGTGTGTGTGTATACACATATTATATATATATAGCACTAGAAAATATGGGTTCATTGTAGTTGTTTCTCATCGATAGGGCTTACCTCCCATCACCTTAGAAGCAAGCACCTTATAAATGATTGTGGTAGGGTATCAATTTAAAAGGAGATTTGATTTATATTAGATGAATGATGGTTAAATTTGGATATATGAATTTGTATTTTTGGTTAATTGTGGATAAGTTTGGTTGGGTGATGGGATCTTGGTTTGGGATAAATAGTTTACGAAGTAGCATGGCACATTGGGATGGAAGTAGCATGGCACATTTGTGATGTTGGGATTTAGGTCAAGATGTTGAATGGGTTTATAGATCTAGAATACAAATGATGGTCGGTTTAAGGATGATTTCTAATATTTATGAAATCATCCCTAAACCCTAAACCCTAATTCCTAATTCCTAAACCCTAAACCCCAATTCCCAAACCCTAAACCCTAATTCCTCAACCCTAAACCCTAATTTCTAATTCCTAAACACTAAATGATAGGGAGCTTGGCAGGTAAGAGCTCACAAGGCTAAATTGCTCAAAAAGGATCACCTTGTTACCAAAGACTTATAGATTATTTTGTGTATGTCTACTCAACCTGTCTGATTGTCATAATACCAAGCATTCAAGGTCTTATTGTCTAGCCAACTCCCTTACTGGAGTCTAGACCCTGTTCAACATGGGGAAAAGAAAGAGAAGGGAGAGATAGATCAGAAAGGGAACTGGAAACATCTAAAACTCTTTGAACCTCCTGAGGTGGCTTCCCTTTGAAAGTAATCAGACCGGAAACATTAAAAATGGGGGACAAAGAAACATTAATAGGCAAATCAACTTTATATGCATTAGACCCATACTTAGCCAAGACTTTGCAAGGGCCTATCCTCCTCATCTGAAGCTTGCTAGGAACTCCCTTTTGTAGCCTTGCCTTATTCAAATGTACCATCACATAATCACCTATAGAAAATTGAACATCTCTCTTTCTAGCATCCACTCTTGCCTTAACTTTTTGAGAGGTGTCTCGGAGAGCTTGTCTCACTTGCTCATGAACCTCCTTCATGGAGTGAGCCATGTCATCTGTTGTCCCACTCTTATGCTGCAAGTTAGTGATATCCCTCAACTCCAATATACCCCTTGGATGCATACCATAAACAACTTCAAATGGACTTTTACCTGTAGATAGGTTAATATTGTCATTGTAGGCATATTCTGCTTGATGAATGAGCTGATCCCAACTTTGCCCATACTCCTTTGTCAAACACCTAAGCATGTTTCCAAGAGACCTGTTCACCACTTCTGTTTGACCATCAGTTTGTACATCCACATCCCAAGAGATGAATTTATAGAATGGCAAGAGCTCCAAAACCACCAAAAAATATGTCCAAATAAGTATCTTCATTCCTCGTGACAACAACCCTTGGAATACCTCCACAAAAGCCAAAAGCACATTAGTTTTGGATCCAATACTTTCCCTCCAACTTGGGTGCCCAATCTTGCAAGATAGACATTACATTAAATGCAATAAATGATGGAATACCAAGAGACACATGTTTCCTCTTCCGAGTCCCTACTTGAACAAGCCCAAATCTTAGTCACTTTTTATCCCATTCTAGGTATCCAGATTCGGGGTAAACAAAATTAAATAATTGTGTTTACAACCGACTTTTGCAGTTGCTAGTGGAACCCATCACCCCTCATGAATCTATCATAAACAATGGTGTGAATAAATATTGTAAAATATATTTCAAATGCAACCTAAGTGCCATAGGAAACATTCCAATGATTTTGGAACCATGTCATAGGATTTATAAGGTAGTTGACAACTTAATCCTAACGAAAAAATGCATCATCATCAAAGTCCAACCACACATTCTTTTATCTTGCAACCGAAACCCCCCGTTTTAACTATAGTAAAGAAGAACTAATATGTGAACAATGCAAAAAATAAAAATGAATGCTTAGAGAATGTTAATATTGCTAGCTTACACAAGATAAAATTTCAAAAGCTTTATATTCTAATTAAATATCACGTTCCATAGCAACTAGGAAATATCAAAACAAACTAGCCACCTATTAATTTGAGTAATTTAACAAATTTGTAGCCTCTATATATTTGATAGAGAGTGGGATTGATGGTTTAATAGAAGATATTATTGCCTTTGATGGTGTTTTCAAGATGCAATTTATTATTATTGTCTTTGATGGCAACTTCTTCTCAAATATACAATGATCTCTTCCTTATTTTGGAAAAAATTTAAACCCTGTATTTACCTTTTTATAATCAAGAACTCTTAATCTCCTAAGACATTTTTTATAAATGTCGATTCAATTATGTCAAAAAAAGACCCAATACTATTACAACTATGCAAGCTTAATAAGGTGTAGTGTGGGCTTTCCCTTGCAAAAAAAATGGAGTGAACCCAATTTGAGTATTCATAATTCTCGTTTGGATTGTTCTTCGTTTCTCATTTTTGCAACTAAATTATGCCACCTACCAAAGAGAAGTTAGTGAAATCATATTCCTCTTTGCATTTTGGTGAATATAAAAAATAATTTTTGTATATTAAAGTTTAACAAATGGGTGTTATATTCAAATTTTGTTTTGCATACCAATATATTCACAACAAATGAAATGTATATCTACAAATATTAAGGTTTTAGAGTTGCACAAAATGTTTCAATGACTTAAAAATTATTTTAAAAATAAAACAAATCGGTATAAGACTAATATTAGGTGTCATCTCCTAATGCTACTAGGACAAAAAGTGGAAACAATAGCAATACCAATAACAATAACTCCATCACTTTGAACAACTTAAATGACACTTATAATAATAGGAAAGATAATAGAGGATATTATCAAAGATTGGAACTCTAAATTATAAGGGAAGAGTATTAAATTTACAAAGCAAGTTGTTAACGATCAATAATCCATTGGGAGATCGAGATAGCAAGAACTAAGAGGATCGATGCTACGCCACTTATTTGGGCACCTTTATTTAAAGTCTTAGTGCCTTTGAATTTGTGCTTTGAAAGGCATTATAAAAAAAGGTTTTATATGCTTTGCTCATGGCACAAAATGTAAGACAAAGTTAATAGAAATATGGGAAGATGTGAAGTAATTCCATTTTCAAAACTTTAATGTTGAAATAGGCAAAAGAATATATATTGAGGCACTTTGTCTATTAAATCATTAAAATTGTTGTAGTTATAACTTACAAAGCTAAGGGTTACACAATTTACTTTAATGCATGAGAACTTCGTAGAAAATAACATCATCAAAATGAAACATTAAAAAATAATCAAACTCTTAAGTATCAATTCCTATTGGGATCATCAAAATATAAGCAAGAATTTTTTTTTAAAATGATAGTATTTAAAAAAAAAATTGAAATGTTATTCTGACTCACACAAACCTTTTATTGAGTTTGATGTCCCCACCCTAGTCAGTCTCTGTGACTGATGGGTTAGCCTATCATTTTTGGACTCTCGTAGGCTAACATTCTAGGTAGAGAGTCTCAGTGGTAGTTCCACTTCTTCAGTTCAGTCTTGGGTTCAATTCCTGGACCTTAGCAGTTGGTGTGCGGGCTTAGTTGCGGGACTTACTATTTTTAGTAAGTCAATCTGGCAGTTGTGCTATGTTTAGTTAGGGCCTTGGACACATGGGCGTTATTCAGTGTTGACCCCTGCTTCCGACAGTTCATCAAAAGACTGAATAGTGAAGGAGATATTAATATTTTAGTGCTTAAGTTATTTATTTGACTTGTGTGCTTATATTATAAAGTTATAAAGTGACTTTATTAATTTAAAAGGCCACTTAAATATTATAAAGTGATTTCTATTAAATCACTTAAATGATTTGGGCGCCCAAGTTGAATATAAACTATGCAAAGTTAATTAAATATATTTTAATGTATTTAAAATGCATTTGGGCATATTTATTGGAAATTGTGCCATTTGGGGGTTATAAGGAAATTGGAAGCAATTCAAAGTCCATTATTGATTATTTGGCATTGCTTGATATTTTCTTGGTGGATTGTCTGAGACAAGGGTTTCAGAGGGTTTTCTATTGAAGAACATTCATTCTTCATGGATTTGTGATTCTAAGGTTGTGAACGCCTACCCAAAGTGCATTTTGAATGCACAATTCCCAATGCCTAGTCCTTTCAAGCTATTCTACCTACTTTCTGGCTTAGAGAAATCATTTCCTGGACTTTTATGACCATTTTGCTCAGTTTCCCTATTTTGGCTGGCAAAAACCAAATTTCTTCATTTAAAATAAGCTAAGGACCCACGGGTATGCAATTAGCAGTAGGATTTATTGTAGCAAGTATCTTATTGATAATATAGTTACAATTGCTCTGAGTTTTAGTTCTATTTGATTTTAGGTGCAGTTCTTGTTTGGCACATGTTTTATTTTATGCTTTAAATTTGTTCAAAAACCTTGAAAATCCAAAAACACAACAACAATAGTATTTCAGGAGAGTTAGAACTAGGAGGGTTCTTACAGTGGTGTCAAAGCTCTGATCCTGCCTTCCTGGAGGGTTATAAAATCTTATGCATCAACAGCAGACTAGGCCCCACAGGTATTATACACGCAGGAGACCTGGTTTACAGGGTGATCCTGATGAAATTGAAGAGATACCCTTGGAAATAATGGGGGATAGGAATGATGGTGAGCCACAGAGAGAGGTCATTAACAATAAGGACCGAGAAGCTGAAAATATTATGAGGGGTCTTGTAACAGGGCAGCGACAGCTGGCAAATGTGTTGTAGCAGTTGACTACAGTCATACAACAAATTACTGGGCCAAGGGGGCATAATCAGAACCAGGAAGAAAATTGAAGTGTTGTTGGTCGCCTAAGGGAAAGAGTGACACCCACACACACCTATGATAGGCCTACACGCCGAACCTTTATTATAAATGAACCTGAAGAAGACGATTTGGCTAAGGAGGAAGATGAGGTGGCCTTTACAGTTAATGTGACCACACTCCATGATGAATGGGATGCATTACCACCAAGAGCTAAGGAACATCTTAACTTTGATTGGTTTATGAGTCAGAAGAGGGAACACAACAAGAAGTTGAATTGGAATGACAAGAAACCTTGGAACAAAACTCATGATCTCAAATATGCAATCACCAAGCTCACACTTTCTACTTTTGATGACAGTGGTAGAGTTACAACCAGAGCTTGGATTAGCAAGTTGGATACCTTATTGAACCTACGTCTGATGTTAGAAGAAGATGCTATTAATTTTGTAGCTTTGCATTTGGATGGGGTAGACCATGACTAGTGGCACCATGGGATGGTTAAGTATTTGCATCATGACCTTATTACTACATACCAAGAATTCACTGATAGATTGGTTGTGTGTTTTGATAAAAGAGATCCAGAGTTGTTTTTCAGGGATTTAGCTCAGCTAAAACAAATGGGCAGCTTGAAATCTTACATTAGTGAATTCTAAAAGCTTTCGGTTATGGTGACTAACATCTGAGAGAGAAGGCTAGTCATTCTTTTTGTTGAAGGTATTTATGAGCCTATGAAGGGTTGGATTAAGGCTTTTGATCCCCCTGCCTTGCAAGAAGCCATGAGGAAGGCATGTGGCATGGAACTTACCACTCCTTGTAGTAAGTTCACTCCAAACAACTCAAAATCATCCTCATCATTTAAGGACAACAAATCTAATCCAAAGAAATCGGAAAATGTGGACCAAAAGAAGAAGTTTGTAACACCTTTGGATAGGGAAACACTTAATGACTTGTGTAGAAGGAAACTGTGTTTTCATTGTAAGGGCCCTTGTGATCAAAACCATGATTGTCCCCTCAATCCTAAGGGTCAAAATAGGCATATGGAATGGTTTTATGAGGGATAAAACATGACTGATAACACAGATCAGCAAGCTGATCAAGATGATTCAAAGATTGAAAAATTCAGACAAGGGAGTTGAAAATGAAGGGGAATTTGATCTAGAGGAAGCTCATATGTCTAGCATGCAGGGAGAAGGTTCTTTTAGGTTGTGTGGACTCTTGGTTGGTCAAAGAGTCATTTCTCTACTTGATATAGGTGCAACTCATAATTTCATAGATGCACGGTTGGTGGAGAAGCATGGGGTTTAAACTCAAGAGTTTGAAGGCATAAGGGTGCAAGTTGTTGATGGTAATGTTCTGACTTGTGATAGAATGATTTCAGACTTACCCATGAAACTCAATAACTATGAATTCAAAGTTTATTTTTATGTGGTTAACATGGGAAACATGGATGTGGTCCTTGGCATGACATGGCTTCATGCAATAGCTGAATTTACACTCAACCTTAGAGATATGGAGATGAAATTCAAGGTTGATAGGACTAATCATTTTCTTAAAGCTATCAAGGCCAACAACTTAAAATTAATCACTCTTAAAAGAATGGAGACTTATCAGACATGACATGGTGGATTGGGCAGCAAAGTGTAAACTAATGCCTACTTATGAGGAGCAACATAAAACACCTTACCATTCAGATATTCAGGAGTTTAGAGTCAAGCATACAAAGGTGTTTAGTGACATACCTCATGGTAGGCCTCCTGATAGAGGCATAGAGCACACCATTGAGCTTGAAGAGGGCACCAAGCCCATCATGATTATACCTTATCGACACCCCAAGCGATTGAAAGATGAAATTGAGAAAACCATCAAAGAACTTCTATCTATGGGTCACATAAGGCCGAGTAAGTCTCCTTTCACTTCATCAGTTGTTTTGGTGAATAAGAAGGATGACACACTTAGAATGTGCATTGATTATCGTATGTTGAATAGAAGGACGGTAAAGAACTTATATCCCATTCCTCGCATCGATAAGTTGATAGATGAGCTTCATGAAGCTTGTTACTTCTCTAAGATTGACTTGAGGACAGGTTATCATCAGATCAATGTCAGGGAGCGGGATATTGAGAAGACTACATTTAGATGTCATTGTGGACACTATGAGTTTTTGGTTATTACTTTTGGGTTAACCAACGCACCAGACACATTTCAGTCCATTATGAACAGGGTCTTCCAATCTTAGTTGAGGAGATTTGTTCTGGTTTTCTTTCATGACATTTTGGTTTACAGTAGAACTTGGGAGGAACACCCAGTTCACTTGGATATTGTTTTAGGCATACTTGACAGGGAGTTTTTTTACGCCAAGGAGTCCAAATGTGCATTGGGTATGGCAGAACTTTTGTATTTGGATTACATAATCAACAAAGAGGGAGTTCACATGGATCCTAATAAGGTTCATGCCATTGTTGATTGGCCTACATCTAAGACTTTGACTCAGCTCAGGGGATTTTTTGGTTTATGTGCTTTCTACTGTCGGTTTGTTAGTGGTTTCTCATGGCATGGCGCACCACTTACTGATTTGACAAAGAAGGGTGCATTTGTTTGGACACCTCTAGCACATGAGTGTTTTGAGAAGTTCAAGCAATTGATGACTACATGTCCAGTTCTAGTTTCACCAGATTTCACCAAACCTTTTGAGCTTCATTGTGATGCATGTGGAGAGGGTATTGGTGCAGTGATTATGCAGGATTTCCATCCTATAGCTTTCAAGAGCATGAAGCTTAGTGGTCATGAGAGGAGCTATAGTATTTATGATAAGGAAATGTTGGCCACCATGCATGCAATGGCTAAGTTCAGGCAGTACTTAGTTGGCAGCAAGTTTTGTGTCAAAACTGATCATAATAGCTCGAAGCATTTCCCTAGACAACAGGATCTTAATGAGCGTCAATAGAAGTAGGTCAACAAGTTACAGTCTTATGATTTTGACATCTACTATGTCAAAGGGACTCAGAACATTGTTGTTGATGCCTTATCTTGTCATCCCCATTTGAGCTCCATGGCAGTTGTTTTCGAGGATTGGAAACATTTGATTATAGCAGAGTATGTTAAGAATCCATGGCCTTCTAGCATTATTGATTGGACAGTACAGGACAACATGTACTCTCTTGTGAATGATCTTATCATTTACAAAGAGAGAATATTTTTAGTCCCATATTTAGATATGAGGAACACGGTATTGAGATCGCTACATGATTCACCCATGGCTGGTTATCCCAGTTACTTTAAGACCTATAGGCAGGTATGGGAGATATTTACTTGGAAGGGTCTCAAATCTGATGTTCTCCAGTATGTCAGGGAGTGTTATGTTTGTCAGGAGAACAAGTAAGATAATACTTTCCCTACTGGGTTACTTCAGCCACTTCCTATTCCTGAGAGGAAGTGGGAATGCGTGTCTATGGACTTTATTACGGGCTTGTTGAAAGCTCAAGGGAGAGACAAAATTTATGTGGTAGTTGATCGGTTGACTAAATATGCACATTTCTTCCGGATCACGACTACTTATTTAGCTGCACAGGTGGCCAACCTTTTCTTTCGTGATGTGTTCAGATTGCATGGATTACCTCAGAGTATTGTTAGTGACAGAGATAGTAGGTTCATGGGTAACTTTTGGTAGGAGTTATTCAGACTATGCAGGACAAATCACACTTTGAGTACTAGCTACCACCCTCAGACTGATGGGTAGATAGAGATTGTCAACACATGGGTGGAGGGATACCTACGAAACTACATTTCTGGGCAACAAAAGGCTTGGGTGAAGTGGTTGAACCTTTGTGAGTATTGTTATAATTATACTGACCACATGACTATTCAGATGACACCATTCAGAGCTCTATATGGTTATGATGCTCCTAGTTTTCTAGATTTACTGTTGAGCGATTGCAGAGTACTGAGTGTCGGGGATCTATTGTAGGAGAACTAAGATATCATGAGTGCTCTTCGTGAGAACATTCGGAAGGCTCAAAATCAATAGAAGCAATATGTTGATCGAAGGAGGGTTGAGAGATTTTTTGAGATTGGGGATATGGTGTATCTAATGCTTCAGCCCTATAGATAGTCCTCTCTTAGGAAGAAGGGCTCTGAGAAACTCAAGCCACATTATTATGGGTCATTCAGGATTATCAGGCGAATTGGCGAGGTGGCTTACGAGTTGGATTGACCAGCATAGTAAGGTCCATAATATGTTCCATGTTTCATGCCTCAAGAAAGCATTGGGACAACATATAGCTCCTTCTTCAGACTTACCACCCTTGGATGATGAGGGGAAGTTGATTTTAGTACCTGAGGTCGTCATAGAGACTAGAGAGTGTCACCTTCGGAGGCGGGTCATCAGGGAAATTTTGGTTAAGTAGAGAGATCTGCCGATAGAGGATGCTACTTGGGAAGGCGAGAGTATTTTACAGCATCCTGCATTGAGTTTGCTTGAGGACAAGCAAATTCAGGGAGGGCAAACTGTGATGTCCCCACCCTAGTCAATCTATGTGATTGATGGGTTAGCCTATCATTTTTGGACTCTTGTAGGCTAACATTCTAGATAGAGAGTCTTAGTGGCAATTCCACTTCTTCAGTTCAGTCTTGGGTTCAGTTCCAGGGCCTTAGCAGTTGGTGTGTGGGCTTAGTTGCGGAACACTCTATTTTTAGTAAGTCAGTCTGGTAGTTGTGCCATGTTTTGTCAGAGCACCTAGACACATGGGGGTTATTCAGTGTTGACCCCTGCTTCTGACGGTTCGTTAAAAAACTGAATAGTGAGGGAGATATTAATATTTTAGTGCTTAAATTATTTATTTAACTTATGTGCTTATATTATAAAGTCATAAAGTGACTTTATTAATTTAAAAAGCCACTTAAATATCATAAAGTGATTACTATTAAATCACTTAAATGATTTGGGTGCCCAAGTTGAATATAAACTATGCAAAGTTAATTAAATATATTTTAATGTATTTAAAATGCATTTGGGTATACTTATTGGAAATCGTGTCATTTGGGGGTTATAAGGAAATTGGAAGCAATTCAAACTCCATTATTGATTATTTGACATTGCTTGATATTTTCTCTGTGGATTCTATGAGACAAGGGTTTCAGAGGGTTTGCTATTGAAGAACGTTCATTCTTCATGGATATGTGATTCTGAGGTTGTGAAAGATCAGCTGAATTATTGCAAACTGAGAGAGCTTCACACAAAAGTTTTTAGGTGCTTCATCAGAGGTTATTTGTGTTAGTTATTTGCAAATTTTGGAACAAGGAAGGAGGCAATACAGTTTAGAAGCCTCATTAGCAGCATTATTTTAGTTCAATAACCAATCGTACATGATTCATTGATGGTCGTACCAATCAGGTTAGCACGTGGGGCTCCAGAAAAGAGGTGCCTAGTCCTTTCAAGCTATTCTAACTACTTTATGGCTCAGAGAAATCATTTCCTGGACTTGTACGACCATTTTGGTCAGTTTCCCAATTTTGGCTGGCAAACACCAAATTTCTTCATTTAAAATAAGATAAGGACCCGCGGGTATGGAATTAGCAGTAGGATTTATTGTAGCAGGTATCTTATTCATAATATAGTTGCAGTTTCTCTCAATTTTAGTTCTATTTGATTTTATGTGCAATTCTTGCCTGGCACATGTGTTATTTTATGCTTTAAGCTTGTTCAAAAACCTTGAAAATCCAAAAACACAACAACAATAGTATTTCAGGAGAGTTAGAACTAGCAGCCCGTTCTTACATTGAGCCTCAATGTGACATGCTCATGATGTGTAATGATATGTGGGTGCTCTCATTTGGCCAACATCATGTTTACATTAATTAGATTTTAGATATAATAACATAATGTTGCATTGAAGATTGATGATGATGAGATTGAACCGAGAACATATTTATAGTTTTTTGGGAGGATGAAACAATGGTCCATATTTGATCTTGCATCATGAGTCTGATCTATGATTGGTAGAGTTATAATGGAGACATAGCAAATATGAGTGAGATGAAAATTATTTTTGTATTTGAATTTATAATTTTTAAGCAATAAATTGTCTTGTTATGAGGAGCTAATTAAGTTCATGAATGATAGTCGACGAAGTGTATGAAGGAATTGTGTTGTTGCACGAAGGAGTTAAGTGAATGCATGGAGGAAGTTGACTGAGTGTATGAAGGAATTGAGTGCTTGCATGAAGGAGTTAAGTGAGTGCATGGAGGAAATTGATTAAGTGTATGAGGTTGTTAGGTGTTTTGATGAAGTTGATTGTTTGCATTGACGAGTGAACTAATTATACAAATGAGTTAACTAGTTATAATTGATTAGTTCATTGAATGAGGTAGATTTTAAGTATTTATTTATTTAATAAATAATTATAGATACAAGGTGGAATTTAGAATTTTATTTATCTATTAATAGATAATTGACAAATATTATTGGATTTTAGTATTTTAATCTATTAAATGAATAGTATAAGAAAATAGCTAATTTTAATAAAATAATGAAGATTTTTTTTTCGGTATTTAAATAGATGGTAAGGGGCAAGACCTATTATTGATATAAAAAAAATCCTTTTACATTTGATTGGTTGCCAGTAGCATTGACTGTTATATCCCAACCCAGTCCCAAAATAGACAAAATTCTACAATGGATCACAAAAAGGAGGATGTTGCTAAGCCTATACAAACTTATCCCTTCCTATATTTCAATTGGACCATCTTGAGTGTTGGTAATTGTAGATTCTATCCATATCCTACCATTGGTCTCCATTATCAAAAATTGGAGGCAC
Source organism: Cryptomeria japonica (assembly GCF_030272615.1). Taxonomy (NCBI): domain Eukaryota; kingdom Viridiplantae; phylum Streptophyta; class Pinopsida; order Cupressales; family Cupressaceae; genus Cryptomeria; species Cryptomeria japonica. The sequence continues at coordinate 103,261,401 of NC_081409.1, read as the reverse complement.
ATTCCAACATATACTATATTGTCACCCTAGACAAAATGGTGACAAAATACATCCTATACATTCTTGCATAATAAAAATGACATAAAATAGAGAAATAAAACTAGAAAAACTTCACATCTCAGTGCTATTCCTCCTCCATCCTTATATTTTTTATTGCTAGAGCCTTTTCCACCACTAGAAATTCTCATATATTCCTTCACCCACCCTTCCCTTGAGGGCTCCAAAATCCTAGCCAGACGTTGTAGAAATGTTATGCTCCACTCAATTTCATTCCACCGATCATGTAGCATTTTTTATTCTAGAGTTTGCACAACCGAATACTTCCTAACTTCTCCACCTTGTTCCTTATTTTATTGTGAGGATCCGGTTATTATTGAGAGGGGGTGAATCAGTAAAAGGATAAACTGCAACTTTTCACCAATCTGCAAAATACTTCACAAAACAGTTTACAACCAATATCGTTAGCTGATTAAGCAATCTCCAAATCAAATTTATCAAAACATTACCAGTAGCAACTTAAGTGTTCATCATTAAGAAAATATAGTAAAGACATCAAATGCATAACTCAACAATCCATCCACAACATGAACACAAAGATTTTTCACGTGGAAACCCAAATGGGAAAACCACGGTGGGAATTGGTACCCACAAAATATGCACTCTTTCGAAATGCGCCCTGTAAGGAGCCTAGCCCGGTTAGGAGCTTTACAACAATGCCCGGTTAAGAGAAGACCCTATTAGGAGTCACCCGTTCAAGTGATTTTACAACTTAGTTCTATTAGGAGCTTTACCCTGTTAGGAGTAACCTCGCTGGAGGATTTAAACCCAAATTAATGAGCCACCCGGTGAAGGGATTTACAAGATCAGGCCTGTTAGGACTTGTAGACACCTAAAATTGTCATGTCTAATTAAATAAATATCTTTATTTATTTAATTATCTTAAGCCTAATTCTTCTATTAATTAAATAAATCTTTATTTATTTAATTCATTCATTCATCCTCTTCTAGCCTTATTTCTTATTTAAATAAATACATCTATTTATTTAAATTATCCTTTTCCTAAATTAAATAAATATCTTATTTATTTTATTGATCCCAGTTCTTCTATTAATTAAATAAATCTTTATCTATTTAATTAATTCATTAACCTTTTCCTCCAATGACACATGTCATTCATCTCTTAATTCATACACTACCTACCCTTTCATTATTTTATTATTTCTTCTACCTACCCTCTAATCATAGCCGACCATTTATCTTTTACATCTCTCAATCTTATCCCTCCATTTCTTATGGTGTCTTCTATATAAGGAGATGATTCCTTCATTATCAAACCCTAACTCAATTACGCACTCGACTACACTACGCCTTTTGCACTTTCATATGCGATCCTACTTGCAATCACATTTCCATTCTTTGTTGAGCTCTTGTACACATAAAATCTAAGAGCAAATATATCAAGCAAGATCAATGGAGATAGGAAGAATGGAGATCCAAACCCTATTGGACATGTGATGGTATAATATTTGTGATTTCATTTGATTTGCATTGTCTTAGGTAATCTTCATATGTTATGGTGGATCTTTGTTGTTGTTAGGCTAGGGTTTTGTGGTTGAATTCATTTAGCCTTTCAATATTATTGTTGTATCTGTATACACCTAAAAATGGTCTGAAGATAATTAATTAAATAATCAATTATCTCAATTAATCTCCCTCCCCAATTTAATTAAATTCACTAAGCAATTTGATTAAATCTCTCATTCATCTACTTATTGATAAATCTAAGGATTTATTAAATAGGTTCATTTCACCCCTTTAATTAATTAATTCAAATTAATTAATTCCCCCATCAAATCATTTCTTCTAATCTCCTAATTAATTAAAACAAATCAAATCAATGAGTTGTTGAGATTAATTAGCCATTTTCCTAATATTTGAATTTCTAAATTCAAATTCTCCTAACTTTTACCACTCCTGAACCTAACCATTCCTAAACCTAACCCATTCTACCTACCACCATGTCCCGTTTCATCCAACATCTTCTAGAACCTTTGTGACACTTGTCACTAAGTGTTCTCTTTAATCCAACCCCCTTTTCCAACCTCCTCCAATTTAACCATTGACATCTTCAGATCAATCTCAACCGTTGATTCATGCCAACTCACCCCTAGCCTTGGAAAATCCTATAAATAGACCTCATTTTGAGCAATATGGATCCCATCTCATTTATAGCTTAAGTATTGTTACTATAGGCATCTAGCTTCTAGTTTATCATTTCTTAGCAATGTTATCATGCTCATTTTAGCTTAATTGCATCTTCATTCTAGTTCATTTTCTAGATCAATCAATGCATTCATATAGCTTAATCATTCTATTCTTGCTAATATCATGCATTTTCAGCATTCAAATCCTCCATCTAAGTGTAGTCAAGTCACTGGAATTTGCATACTAAGATCTAAGAGCAAAATTCATACTCGCATTTACTAGGAGGCAATAAGTCGATTAGCTATGGTTTTTCATTTCATTGATTCATTATACTAACCATTGCTTATAACGATTTATTGAGTGTTTTGTGTTGCAGGAATAGGTATAACAAGTACACTTCACAGAGCACAACAGTATCCATTTTCACCGTGATGGAGAGATAGACAATACTTTCTACAAGTGATGGCACAAAGTGGAGCCAAGATCCCTCATGATTTTGACATGTCTCAAATAATAGAACATAGACCTTTGCAACAATCTCAATCTAACATGGATCAAAGGAGGCCTAATAGTGGAGGCAATAGAGGACCACATATGGTGCCTGAATCACCATCATCTTTGTTTCAAAAACTAGAGGTCCCATACACACATGGTCAAGCATTTGATACTCACCTTCGCAGACCATTATGGAGGTCTTATGCAGAAAAATATACTCAATAACATACTAATTCTAAGGATCAACCACCAAAGCAATTGGATATCCAAAGGCATGCTCAAAATTTGGACACAAGGAAACCCCGTGTCAAATTTGGGGGCAACACATTAGAACAAACTCATGGCATTCCTATAGAGTATGGTATACATGGACAAAGCAGATATTCCATTCCTCAACATGACTCTATACCAAGTGGTCCATATACAGAGCATCATTATAGACCTCCTCCATATGAACATGCGTATGATTAATATCATCCATATATGCAACATTCTCCTCCTCCACCCGGTGGTTCAGGCATGGGGTATGGTCCAAGAAGTCGGTCTCCACCTAAGAACAATTTGGAATAGCAAATCAAGGATTTACAAAAGAAAATGGAGGACATAAATACACCGAAGCCAACTTACACAATGAGAGACATATGTCCCTATCCATTTGTCAAGAGAATTCCAATGCCTCCATTTCCTACACACTTTGTGACACCTAAGTTTGATAAGTACAGAGGAAAAGGGGATCCTAAGGCGCATATAAGACAATTTTTCATAGCTTGCATTGAGGTAGCAGCGGAAGAGACATATTTGATGAGATTATTCCCACAAAGCTTAGGTGATCAAGCTATGAAATGGTTCTCCCAACTTCCACCTGGAATTAAGTCTTGGGGTGATCTAGCAGAGGCATTTATCCAACATTTCTCATACAACATAGAGACAAACATATCAGTCACTACTTTGTGCAACACCAAGCAAAAGGATGGAGAGTCTTTTTCATCATTTTTACAAAGATGGAGGAATCTAGCTAGCAAATGCTCTTGTGAAATTCCACAAAAACAAATGGTAGAGATGTTCACCCAAAATGTTAACAAAGACATTGGTTATGACCTAAGAAAAGCTTGTTTGTCCACTTTTAAGGACGTCATTGAAAAAGGCTTAGCAACAGAGAAGGTCCTAATTGAACAAGGAGTCATTAAGATATTCAAGGAAAACAAAGATGACTTTAAAGGAAAAGATAAGCCAAGATTTTGGAATAAAAATAAGAACACAGTCAATGATGGTGTTGTGGATGCCAATACAGTGCGACCTAAAATCATTTTTTCTAGATCAAGCTCTACAAACAATCAAGTGAATACTCAAACAACTTCAAAGTCATGAAGGAAGTACACTCCATTGGGAGAACCACTTGAGTCAGTTTTCAAGAATCTATTGGCAAACAAGGTAATCACAGTTCCAGATTTTCCTCCATATGAACCAAAGGTCAAACCAAATTGGTGGAATGATGATGAGTATTGTGAATTTCACAAGAGCAAGGGTCATAAGACAAGAAATTGCCATCGACTGAAGAACATCATACAAGATCTTATTAATAGAGGTGACATTGAGATTGAAGGACATTCATCCAATCAAGAACATGAGATGTTTAAGGAACCATTCCCAAAGCATGACAAAGGAAAATCTAAAGCAAAACATGACCAAACCAACTATACTAGAGAATCCTATAACTATGATTCAACTATCAATCACATTTTGATGGACAATTATGTCTCTACTATTATCATCAAGGACAGAACGCCTGAGAATTCTACCCAAAGACCCAAGATTGTCTTAAAAGGCATTGGATCTTCTTCCAAACCTACCTCTGAATGTAATGTTACAACTCATCAAGGTAAATTCACTTTGCAAGGTGCTCTAGCTAAAAACACCACTTCCTCGATAACCAAGCCTGAATATGACCTTGTAGAACAGTTAGGGAAAAAACTCGCACTCATCTCCATCCTTGAGCTCTTACGCATATCCCTGCGCATAAAGCTATCCTTGACAAAATCTTGAGAGACACTGTTGTCCCTACTGATATGAACGTGGACCAGTTTCAAGCCATGGTGGGATACCTTTCTATTCCACACTCCCTTACATTCACAGAAGCTGATGATGCCTTTGTAAATCAGCCACATAATGCACCTTTACACATTGAAGCCTTCATACACAAACATCGAATAAAACGAGTCTTGAGAGATGGAGGAGCGGGTCTAAACATTTGTAGATTGAGCACTATTAAACAATTGGGATATTTTGATAAAGTTGTGAATTCTACAAACAAAATTACCATCAAGACATATGATGATGAAGAACGTTCATCCAAGGGCACAGTCACCTTACCTCTCAGAGTTGGGCCAGTTACGAAGGATGTGGTTTGTCAAGTCCTAGACCTAGATCTCACATACAATACATTACTAGGACATCCTTGGATTCATGAAATGAGGGCAGTCCCATCTACATATCACCAATGCATTAAGTTTCCTCACAATGGAGTTGAGATAACAGTTAATGGTGATCCTAATCCATTCATATACTGCAATAACTTGAGACCCAAAACTGAGACGATTATTCCAAGTAAAAGGGAAGTTGTCCCTTCTTCTGCATACATTGATCCTGAATCATTAAAACCTTCAACCTCAAAACAAGGTGAGCTTAAAGGGAAATTTCAGGACAAGGGCATGGGTGAATACACTTTGAATCAAACCATGTGCTTACAACAAGTTATGAGTTCACCAAAAGAATATGGAAGACCACATCCTAATAAGCAGGTATCTATCATTATACTCAAATGGGACCCTACTATCTTTCAAAGATGGGGTAAAGTGGAAGAGGAAGACTTATACAAAATGCTTTATAAAGACCCTTAAAATGATACACAAGATCACATCAGCATACCATGTGAAAAATATGGCAAAGGGTTCAAGATCCTAAAAAAATTTGGGTATGATGGAAAAATCCCTCTTGGCTTAAGAAAGGAAGGCATCATTGAACCTTTACAAGCTGAATTGACAATCAAAAAGGAATGCTCGAAGGGACTTGGTTTCATGACTTCCAAGGTCCACACTCAAAAGACAAAAGAAGAAGCATTACAAATCAAAGCTGCCAAAATTCAACAAGAAAATCGCTATTCCACAGACTCCAATGAATGGGAATGGGGTTTAGAAAAATCCTCCAGTGACTATGAGCTCGCCGAGACATTTAGAGAACCAGGTGAACCCACAGAAGAAGAGGAATTTTATAGAAAATTCAAAGCTGGTCAAGAAACAATCTCAGAGGATCCCAAACAGTCCTTGCCTCTATGTTCCAGGTCGAAATCACATAGAATGAGAACATCTATCCCAGAATGTGCTACTAGTAATGATAATTTGGATTCGTTCACAATCGAGACTGATGAGGAGAGTGCCAACGATGACCTTGATAACTACCTCGACATACCTGAATATAACTGCATCTTCACTCTTAGCCCCGCTAACTTCGAAGACATCAAAGGCCTTCCCCTTGTTCACCACCAACTTATTGACTGGGACCATGAAGGACCTGCACATTTCGACACATTCCAAAATGATGAAGCTTTTATTGACTATCTTGGCATACAAGATGATCTTCCCCCTGGGGACCATAAAGCGGGATACACTATAGAACTCAACATCGTGGCATATTTTGGTGAGGGTGTCGGGCCTTCCAGTCGCGAAAATATAAAAATAAAAATAAATCAAAGTTCTTATGGCGAAAACCACATTGTGGCGTTGTCTGACCCCAAAAAAGTAAAAAGAAAGGACGTATCTGAGGGCGAAAACCTCTGTGAGACACCTGAAGATGGAAGGCTCAACATTCTCCCAACATCATATGAAGAAAATTCATCCATGGTGGTAGAGGAGACTATCAAAACAAACATTGGCACAGAAGAAGTTCCACACAACATATTCCTGGCTCAATCTTTGACAGAGTCAGAAAGGTCAAAATTCATAAGTTTCTTCACAGAACGACAAATCAACTTTGCATGGTCATATGCTCATATGCCTGGATTGGATCCGGATTTGGTAATGCATCATTTGATGGTTAAACCGGGGGCAAAACCAGTGAAACAGAAATTAAGAAAGATGCATCCACAAGTGGCATTATTAGTCAAAGCAGAGCTTGAGAAATTATTGGATGTTGGATTCATACGCCCAATTGATTATCCCGAATGGATCTCCAACTTAGTGCCTATCAGTAAACCAAATCGTAGTATCAGAATATGTACAGATTTTAGAGACATCAACAAAGCTTGTCCTAATGACGATTTTCCATTACCAAATATTGACTTGATTCTCGATCTCACAACAGGTCATGCGATGCTATCTTTGATGGATAGATTCTCTGGTTACAATCAAATAAAAATCGCATCCAAGGATCAGCACAAAATGACATTTACTTGTCCTTAGGGAACCTTCTGCTGGAATGTCATGCCCTTTGGGCTAAAAAATGCAGGCGCTTCATATCAAAGAGCCATGACTACTATCTTTCATGATCTCATGCACGTTACTATGGAAGATTATGTTGACGACCTCTTTGGTAAATCAGTAGATAGAGATACACATTTGGACATACTTTCAGTCGTCTTTGATTGGTTGGAAAAATACAAAGTAAGATTAAACCCCAAGAAATGTGTCTTTGGAGTAACCTCTGGGAAGCTCCTGGAATTCATTGTCTCAAAAAGAGGAATTGAAGCCAATCCAGCAAAAGTCAAGGCCATCCTAGAAATGCAACCACCAAGAAATATCAGTCAACTTCGATCTTTGCAAGGGAGACTCCAGTCCATACGAACATTCATAGCACAACTTGTAGATAAATATAATCCTTTTCAACACTTGCTACATAAAAACATCAAATTCAAATGGGATGCTAATTGTCAACAAGCTTTCCAAGCACTCAAAGATTATCTTCTGAATCCACCAGTTCTGATGCCACCAGTTCCAGATCAACCTCTACTACTATACATATTAGCTACTTCAACAGCACTGGGGGCACTCTTAGCACAACAAGTTGCTGAGGGCAAAGAAAAGGCAGTATACTATATCAGTCGCACATTGGTGAGATATGAGCTAAACTACACACCAATTGAGCATGCATGTCTCTCTATGGTCTTTGGTTCACAGAAATTATGACATTACATGCTAACTCATAAGACTAAGTTGGTTGCAAGGATCGATCCATTTCGATCCATTGAAATACCTTCTGAATAAAGCAACACTTACTGGGCGACTAGCCAAATGGGTGATGCTCCTGAGTGAATTCGACAATCAAGTATGTGGACAGAAAAGCAATAAAAAGACAAGCTATCATAGATCAGTTAGCAGATGCTCCCATGTTAGATGATGTTCCTCTAATTTCAGAATTTCCAGATAAATCCATTTTAACAGTGTCACATGCAAAGCCTTGGCAACTATACTTTGACGGATCATACACACAACATGCGGCAAGAGCTGGCATCCTCTTCATAACTCCTCAAGGGGATTCTATACCAAAATCATATCGATTATCATTTCCCTGCACTAATAACATAGTGGAATATGAGGCATTAACAATTGGATTACGGATTGCAGTTCAGTGGAAGATCCAGGAACTTCGTGTTTTTGGGCACTCTCAACTTGTAATTCGTCAAGCAACTAATGACTACCAAAAAAAGGATAAGAAATTAATGCCCTATAAAAGAATGGTGGATGACTTGAAACAACAGTTCACGAAGATAGACTTTGAGCAGATACCAAGAGAGCAGAATCGAGCCGTGGATGCCATGGCTACAATTGCTTTACTAATTGATCTACCACCGAATGAGACCCGCTATGAGTTCTTGGTGGATAACATTTTGGTTCCCTCATATGAAATCACTCCTACTAAGATGATATGTAATGTCGGTCCTCAGTCCCAGTTATATGGTGCCATTTTCGCATACCTTCATGACAATATCCTACCTCCTGACCTATCCAATAACCAACGTCGCACTTTCATTCGCCAATCTTCTCGATACGTCATTTTAGCTGATATCCTATACCATCAAGGTCTAGATGGAACTCTTCTTAAATGTTTAGAAAGAGACAAATCTCAAATTGCGTTACATGAAGTACATGAAGGGATATGTGGTCCACATTCTAGTGGTCCTACCTTAGCCAAGAAACTCATCAGGATTGGATATTACTGGCCCAATATGGAAAAAGACTCTATCAGTTTGTCAAGAAATGTAAGCAATGTCAACTTCATGGAGACCTCATTCATGCGCCAGCACAAGAACTTCAACCAATTGCGACTCCTTGGCCCTTCTGTCAGTGGGGACTCGATCTCATAGGCAAGATTCACCCTCCATCTTCCAACGGTCATAAATTCATCATCACGGCCACAAGGTATTTTACAAAATGGATCGAAGTCATGCCTCTTACACAAGTTACTGGAAAACAAATTGCTACATTCATTCTCAACTATATCATTTGTCGATACGGTATTCCTGTTTCCATCATCACTAATAACGGGCGTCCCTTCAAAAATTAGGATGTTCGTGAACTCTATGACCACTTCCATATTACCCATCATTTCTCCACACCATATTGCCCCCAAGGTAACGGTCAAGTTGAGGCATCTAATAAAACAATCCTTAAAATCTTGAAAAAGACAGTCGACGACGCTGGCCATAATTGGCATATCCAACTTAATGCCGCACTTTGGGCTTACCGCACATGTGTCTGCACACCTACAGGAGCTACACCCTATTCACTTGTCTACGACACTGAAGCTATCTTGCCTATTGAGGTCGAGTTGCCTTCTTTATGAGTCTCTTTGCAAAACATTATCAGTGATGAAGACTACAGGGTCTCTCGCTTACAAGAACTTGAACTATTGGATGAACGAAGACAAACTGCTTTTAATCATCTCAAGGCTTATCAACAATGAATGAGTCGCAGCTACAATCATAAAGTGAAGCCTCGCACATTTGAGGTGGGTGATTTGGTTCTCAGAGAAAATCCTAAAAATCAACAAGACAGAGAGAAGAAGGGAAAGTTCGAACCAAACTGGCTTGGTCCTTACATCATCACAGCAGCATATGGATTTGGTGCATATCAGCTCTCAACTACAGAGGGTGAACCTTTGGAGGATCCTATCAACAACATGCACCTTCACGGGTTTTACACATAGCTCTTCAGAGTATCCCAATTCAAAAATACAAAAAAAAATCATAAAACATAAAAATCGTTACTTGGTGAAAACCTAGCAAACAGGCGCCTTGTGACAACAACAAAAAAAAAAAAACATTTCGTCCAACTGTGAAAACCACTTCGGTGGTGCCCTGGGCAAGTACCATGGTGAAAACTGGGTCACCAACGCCATGCGTAGAGACATTGCTCCTCCCTCCTTCAGGATTCACTTTCATCCCTTCACTTTGCACACATTCACAGCCTATTCATCCATAATAAACTTACCCATTCCCATCATGGCTTGTTATTGATCTACCCAAGATTGGTTAAGCCATTCATAATAAACCTCCCTTTTCCCCTCTTTCCATCCATAATAAATCAACTCCTATCTATGGCTAAGGCAAATCTTACTTCTAGTGATGGGTGTGGAACTGAGAGCATCACATGTTTCGAGGAGTACAGTTTCTTCTACTTTTCTTCAGTCTATTCGCACACAATCCACAATAAAGTAGCATTTGCATCATAGATCTGCAATAAAGTTCCTTCTTCTCTGCAATAAAGTATCAGTTGCATGGATTCAGTTAGTTTTAGATGAGACACAGCAGTAACAATAGGCTTCAACAAATCAAATCTTTCAACAAACTCAGCCAACATATGGTTTAGTGCTATCTATCCTTTTTGTGAAAGTAAACATTGTGACCACAATTAAATAAACTTATACAAGTGACAAGAGACACTAAACTTGAGGACTACAGTGGATGTTGGTGTCGAGTCCTGGTTTTCTTTTGATTTTATCTTTTTGGTGACATGTCTTTTAGCTTTTCCAGGATGTCTATGAGTAGGGATTCTATCTCCAGGCTGTCTTTGACTAGAAAGGTGAGGATGGCGTATCGTCACCTATTTTTCTTTTACTCTCTGTGGATTGTCTCTTAGTAATGCTATGACTTGTCCAAGGATATGAGGACACTGTGAGTCTAGTATGAACTAGGGCATTCCTTGTTTGCAACTATCTTATCTCCATGCAAACAGGTACAATGACTTTCTGGGTCGAACATATGCCTCGATTGTCATAACCTATTTTGCCATAATAAAGCTCAATGATGATAACGCACAAGAAGCTCTTTCACTTTCATATCTTCTATCTTCCATCCCCCGTTCTTGATTGACCTCTATTGTCCTTCTTGAGCCCGTGTAGCCTGCTATCACATAATTGAGTATAATGACATGCCATAAACATTTCATGTAGTTGTACTTGCATTACCACATGTTAAAAGTTCATACATACATATAGATATCACAATTGCGTCACATCCTGCACACAACACATGTTAGCACATCTTACATTCTCATCATGTAAATAGTCATTTATATTATCATGTTCATTTGAATTTCATACATTCACATTTGCATCATGCATAACATATTAAAAACATAAAACATAAAAAATATTGTATTTTATCATGTACATATTTGCATCCATATCATAATCATCACATAGAAACATACATCATGAAACATCTCATCACATAGGTACACATGCATATAGCTGCCGCAAACATGAATCATCTCATATATATATAATCAAAAGTGTCATGATACAATGATGTCAAAATCATATGGCTACAATCACCCGAAGCTGTCTACATCATAATACAAAATGGTACAAAACTGATACATAGGGAGCCCTCTATGGCTATGATGAACTCCCTCCCTCGGAGCCGCTGGCCTCGACAAAGTTTGAGCCCTAGAAGGCCCACCCCAGGATCATCTCTCATGTCCCCTCTATCTGGTGGTGGTGGAGGACCCATAATCCCACCGTTGGACGCCTGTCTCCTCTGACTCCCTCCAGTAGCTGTCGTTGTTCGCGATGGTCTGCGAAAGGTCCTCGCCCGCTGCTCTGGTGGCACTACCCCGTAGTATAGGTCTTGCCAATAGCCTATCTCCTCCCCTACCCGCAGAACATAGGCGTATCCAGCCCCTGTGTCCTCTGCCACCTGCCTCCTAGCCCTCAGTGTTGTCTCAGCCTCAGTATAGCGCTGGATAGCCTGATCTCGCTCCCGCTCAGTATCCCTCAGCTATCTCCCGAGCCTAGCTATCTCCCTCTCTAGATCCTGGATCTCATCTGCCTGTCCCTGGCAGATCTCCCTCATCTCAAATAGCTCATCCTCCTCCTCCTCGGCCCCCTATGCCAGTGGCTCCCCCTGTACTGGTGGTTGTGCCTATGCCTGTGTCTGTACCTGTACCTGTACCTGTACCTACCTTTGTCCCTGTCCCTGCACCTGTCTAGGACCCTGTGCTGCTGGCACTTGTAATGGCAATCCACCGTGACCCCTCACCACCCGAGCCTGTCTCTCCTCCCCACCCTCTCTCCGTGGAGCCACTCTCCTCTCTCCAACTACACCCCGCCTCCTCCGTCGACCTCTACCTCCACCATCTCCATCATCATCCTCATCCCCTCCGCCATCTCCATCTATCTGCTCACCTGGATCTGTCAGGCGTGGAAATGGATGCTTTGCCCAATATGCAGTATACTCTGCATCCATCCCTACATCCTCAATCTTAGGCCACATATCCCATGGCATGGCCACCATATCTACCAACTGCATCACGGCCTGATCATATGATAATAGTGGCCCAAAGTGTGCCTGGTCTCGCACTGTCTGTGCATACATACCGGAACCCCGTGGCATCCGCTGGATCCTGCCAAACTGCCTGCATACCCTGTCCACTAACTGCCTCTCCAGTACATAGGGTGTCCACCCAATCAGATATCTGCTCCTGAATGTGTATGGCAGATCCACTACATCATCCTCCCATTGCTCGCACTCGTGGTACGACCTCCATATCACAGTGTCAATCTCATCAATCACTCGATGCCAGTGCTCCAACCTACCAATCCATGGCTGTGAGGTATCATATCATATAAATGAACAAAACTGCGTCCATGACCCTGGCCCCTGAAATGTATCGGTCATGTGACTAGCAGATGCTCATATGCCCAAACCTGCAACAATGTAACCCCGCAGCCCAATCCTACGGATCCATGATAAACAAACTGATGAAGCTCATAGTATAAGTGTGCCAGCACACACGGTCCCCAGGCATATCTGGTATGTTGTGTAACCAGTGGCTCCAAGGTGCTCCCCCAGCCCACAACCAACCCTCATGTCGCCCTGTCTGGACACAGGAACCCACTGATCACTCCTCCTAGCACTACTAGTAGTGCCAGTCCTATCGCTGTCATCGTGTCCCATGCTACATGTCCAACCCTCATCTCCAGTCTCAGATCCCGGAACACTCGTCTCAATGCCTCCTTGTCTCCATCTCGATTGTAGGGTATCAACTCCCCATCGATCGGTATCCGCAGTATCCTGTATACATCCTCTAAGGTGACTGTCATCTCACCCATAAGCAAATGAAAAGTGCATGTCTCTGAATGCCACCTCTCAGCCAGCGCAATCAGCAACCCCATGTTCGCCCAAAATTCAGGCACATATAGAATGAATCTCAAACCCATAACCTCAATGGCAGCTTGATCCTCAAATGTCAGCTCCGATCGTAACCTTTGAGTCGACAGGAATCTCTCTCGTGACTCCAGCATAGGTAGGTACTCTTGCAATCAAGCAAATCGATCATGTCAGTCAAAGTAGCATTCACTGTTCATCACAAAAGGCTTCTTATTATCCTAGTGCTTGTATCTATAAAATGGCGCTCTATCAAAGTGACACTCACTGTTCATCACAAAGTGTTGCTTCTATCCTGGTGACACTCATTGTTCATCACAAAGTGTTGCTTCTATCCTAATGGTACTCCCTGTTCATCACAAAGTACTACGTGTTTTGCACTCCCTGTTCATCACAAAGTGCTGCTCATATTTGCACTACCTGTTCATCACAAAGTGTTGCTCCTATTGGTACTCCATATTCATCACAAAGTTCTATGTCTTGGTACTCACTGTTCAACACAAAGTGCCTTGATCAATCCTATCCTAGGACCTGTTTGAGTGTATCCTCTCAGCAGCTTATCCAATTGGCAACGTATGTTCTATCACAGAATTGTCAATCCTAGCCCTATCTACTATCCTAGTCTTCCCTAGAGGACCTTCTTGAGTGTATCCTCTCAGCAGCTTATCCAATTGACAATGTATGTTCATCACAGAACTGCTGATTTGACCTTGAAGACATAAACGCGCTTATAGATTGTACAAACGCGCCTTCTTTGCACAGATGTGCCTGAAATACACAGACGTACCTCTGCTCTACACAGACGCACCTGTCCTGCACAAACGTGCCCACATTTCACAAATGCACCTACACAACGCAGACGCGCTCGCATCTGGCACATACACTTTTTCCGGCATAGACGCACCTAGCACCAACGCAGACGTGCCTAGTCAACCTAGACGCACCTGACACCAACGCAGACGCGCCTACACATTTTTGACATTTTTTGACATTATCCTAAAGCGCATTTATTGCACTACCTAGCATGCATTAATAACAACATTTATTGCGACAAATTACAAGGAGGTTTTGTGGTACTTACCGGCTCTCCTGCGTCGATTGGCCTCTGAAATCGGCGAACGTGATCGAATCTATGCACCAATGCCATCGCTGCTGACTACTACTGCTCTATTCTCTCTCTGCACTCTAATCTCTTGGATGTGTGGATGACAATGAGGATGTATTCCCCTCGTGGTCTATTTTATAGACTGCCCTAGCCCTAAATCTAGCCCTCGTTTCCCGAGTCAGTCTTCTTTATCCTGTGACTCTATCACTCTATCCAGTCAGTCCATTATAGCCTTTCTTTCTTATCGAGAGATTGTCTGTGATCTTTTCAGACATTTTCATCCAATCTCTTGAGGGTGCATATCATTCCCATCTTGGGGCAACTTTGTATCAGTTTATCTTATCTTCTTTGAAACAACACAACAAGCTGCATTGTTTCAAAGAGGGGCAAAATGTAGACACCTAAAATTGTCATGTCTAATTAAATAAATATATTTATTTATTTAATTATCTTAAGCCTAATTCTTCTATTAATTAAATAAATCTTTATTTATTTAATTAATTCATTTATCCTCTTCTAGCCTTATTTCTTATTTAAATAAATGCATTTATTTATTAAAATTATCATTTTCCTAAATTAAATAAATATCTTATTTATTTTATTGATCCCACTTCTTCTATTAATTAAAAATCTTTATTTATTTAATTAATTCATTAACCTTTTCCTCCAATGACACATGTCATTCATCTCTTAACTCATACACTACCTACCCTTTCATTATTTTATTATTTATTCTACCTACCCTCTAATCATAGCCGACCATTTATCTTTTACATCTCTCAATCTTATCCCTCCATTTCTTATGGTGTCTTCTATATAAGGAGATGATTCCTTCATTATCAAACCCTAGCTCAATTACGCACTCGACTACACTACGCCTTTTGCACTTTCATATGCAATCCTACTTGCAACCACATTTCCATTCTTTGTTGAGCTCTTGTGCACATAAAATATGAGAGCAAATATATCAAGCAAGATCAATGGAGATAGGAAGAATGGAGATCCAAACCCTATTGGACATGTGATGGTATAATCTTTGTGATTTCATTTGATTTGCATTGTCTTAGGTAATCTTCATATGTTATGGTGGATCTTTGTTGTCGTTAGGCTAGGGTTTTGTGGTTGAATTCATTTAGCCTTTCAATATTATTGTTGTATCCATTTTCACCGTATACAAGACCTACCCGATTAAGGGATTTTAATGTTGTTGCAACTGTTAGGAAACAACAGATAAATGATCTAGACTTGGCACTTCATAGCTTGCTATTACAGATCCTTGTTAGCTCCAATCTGCTTCTCTCATGCAAACATCTCAATCTAGTTTAGCACACACACACACTTCTTTGATCATTGACACAAAAAACCTTCTAAAATCCAACCTAAATAGACTTTACAATTAGGTCGGTTACATAACCCTAACTTACAATGAATCTACATCATAGATCATATCAAATCATTACAAAACATTACAAATCATTATAACAAATTACAAGACAATTACAACTGTTGAATGATCATAACTCATCACCGCACATTGATCTAATAAGTTGCAAACCCTTAACACATTTTGCTAAGCACTTTGTTGCTTCCCAATAAATTTGATCCTTGTACGGGCCAAAACAACATCTCATCTCTTCACACAAATTTTGACATGTCATCATCAACTTATGAACATGAAAATAATCACCACCAAACCATAAAACATCACTGGTCAAAGGATCTTGTTACCGGTTCTCAAACCCTAGCTGATTATAGAGTAGTCATTTACAAACATGACTTTCGGTTCTCCAAACATGATGCGGTTCATGTCATGGACTCAACACAGATTACTACCGCAACCATCTCCTTCTCTGAAATTCAATCCATTACCCGTTAGACTTAACCAATAGACTTAGATGACATACCAAGCATAAACAAACATGGACAAATATGGTTGCCATCAATGACAACACAAATAACTGATCATCAAGAATCATTTCATAATTTTATCATTACCAACAGTCCATCAATATATCATCACCAACTGTCCTTTAATATATCATCACCAACAGTCCTTTACCGATACACCATCATCTCCATCAGTTATGCCAACATGCCAACACCTTTGACATCTAGTAATTTTATGATAGAGGAACCAGTAAGTTGCCATCCACATTGTCCAGGGCGATATCAGTGTCTTCCAAGAAGGTGTGTTTGAAGAGCATTTGACACATCTTCTTGGCTCCATCCTTCGACACCCCTATATCTAGCAACATTGCAAGGAACATTGCTATGATATCAATATTTACCCTGTGTCAATGATAGGCCTTGAGAAATTATGGATTTAACACCACCGTAACCGAATGATGAACCAGCAGATGCCCCATAGATAAAATGGTTGCTAACCTCTTGTCTAAAACTTCACCAATAAACGACATTTGCCTCTTAGTTGATTTGAGCAAAAGCAATGTGTCCATCTCCAATTGAGTTTTTGGCTCAAAGTGGCAATTTCCAAATGAGTCATGCATGACCGCCTAAGGCTTTATCTACCTACACACCTTATAGCATCATCATGATTACTAGGCACAGTTAATTAATAACATATTGGCCGAACATTTCCAGATGAATCTCATATGATGTCATTGGTCGTGATCTATCCTTTCACATCCCTCTATTAATGACTAGTTAATAACTTTCACAAGTCTGTCAACAATTTGAAACATGGTATTGCACACGTTGGTCATCCCATCATTCCCTATTCTTTCTCCCCTAATTTGAGTGACATGTTTCTTTGTATCGGTAATCTCGTTTATTGACCCTCCTCATGCCTTGATTTGATGATGTTGTCCATTCAAGAATCCGTTTAGTGACATATGTTCTTATGATGTCCTTCTTCCCCCCTCACGATATGTCATGGCCAAAAATCTACCTCTCTCCAACATGATTATTCTCTATGAGAAGTGTAGCGTCGTATCTTGGGTGATTTTGCATCTACAAAGAACAATTGGTAATTATTATTATGCCTCAATCTCAAGTGTGATTTCCTTCTCCCTCATCTACTACCAATTTGCCAAGTCTATCTGCCACATAATTCTCATCCCTATAGCCATGAGAAATTCTCACCTCTTCGAATCTCACTATTGCTTTCGAGGGGTCTTAACCAATGAGCTAGTTGCCAATTAGGTGTATATTTTTGTATGATTGCATTAACAGTAATCAATGAGTCCCCTTCCAAATGAATCTTCTTAGCCTTCAAATCCATCCCCATTTGCAACCTAGACAATGTTGCTAGAAATTATACAATATTATTGGTTGTCTACCTGACATATTTTGATCTTTCTGCTAGGATTTTACCAAAATGGTCTCAGGCCACGTATCCAATTCTGCTTGGCCCTAGATTTCCTTTAGAAGCTCCATCAAAGTTGATTTTTATCCACCCACTCTCAAGGGCAACCCATTGAACTCCCACTCTGAGGTTAGTCAGAATATTATCCTCCTAGGCCCCATTAACGAGGGATAAAATAATGAAGAATTATAACAATAATATAAAAATGTGTAGTATAATTTTAGTTATGATCATTACTACCTAGAACCCCCAAAAAATATATTTAAACTCCTAATTTACATATAAAATATAATATACCATTTAAAATTTTAAAGGACTGTAAAGTGAGGATGCTTAATTGTGAAGTCTTCTCCATTTGAAAACAAAAAATTAACAAGTGACATATTGCATCTAAGATATACAATATGTTAGTTGGTTTAAAGTATTGTTGGAATAATTAATTTACCAGTATTACTAATATAATTAAAAAAAATTGAATCACTTGACATATTACAAATGACATTGTTGAACTAGTTTCAAAGTTTTGGTTTTAAATGATGTTTAGAAGCTAAAATAAAATAATCTAATTCAACATAAGCTAAAGCTATATTACAAATGTTAACCAAAGAGAGGTAATGCCAAATGAGAATTAAAGATCTAAATATGGTGCAATTAAATAATTGTAGATGAATATGAATGTGTTTACCTTAAAACTAATTAAATATGTTTGTTCTCACAAATATAACATTTCTCGAATAATAAAATAGATGTATTGTGATGGAGAGCAGAGTAGGAGCAGCTAGGTTCCAAGAGATGACGAAGATGCAAAGGGAGATGATAACAAAAATCTAGGTAGGGAAGATATGGTTGCAATGGTTTTGGCTATGCATGGGATGGGGGTTAACGTTCACTCCTTTGTTGCCCTATGTATGTTTCAATGCTTTATATTGCTTCATTGTTTTTAATGGAACATACGAGTGGGGTTCAAGCTTTTGTTGTAGAAAATGATGAAGTCGCTATGGAGGATGGAGTAGAGGGTGGTGAGGTTGATGACATTGAAGACACTAGGTGTAGGGATGCTCCTATTGTTGGAGCAATGGATTTGGGCACTAGAAATTTTATTGTAGTGGAGGTCGTCATTGTTGGCAGGTTGGGTTTTTGTGCTTCTCACCCTAGTCATTTAGAATGTGAGCATTAAAGAGTTGAAAACATTACCCTTTGTTATATCAACAAAGGGGATATTGAAGGTTGTGAACGAGTGTAGGAAGTTGCTATTGTTTACAAGGGTTGGGTCCATATGTTTGTGCATGTGGTTTTGTGGACTATTTGATTGGATTTGGGTAGATTTTCCTAGATTGAGGGCCTTTCTTTAGTGGGTGAACTTTTCCCTCATAAATTTTTGGTTGCACGTGTATTTATTCTCAAAATGGGGGCTTTGCCTTGGTGGGTATGAATTTTTCTTTCATTTATCTTTTCATGCCATTTTTCTATTTAAGTGTGTTTTGGAGCTTCTTGTGGAGATTTGTTGTCTCCCTTATTGTGTTTAGAAGAAGTAGAGGTGTTGGTGAGGGGCTTTTACGGATCTCCCTAAGTTTGAGCCAATGAACCCTGAGTCTTTAGAGGCTATTTCTATTGATTTTTTGTGTTTTTGGTTGGGGGTTTCTTCTGTTGGTTTTGAAGAGAAGTATGTTCTTGTGGGTGACGATGGGGCTTTATCTACCCAGGTTAATGGCTTCTAAAACAAGGCTTTTGTTTCTCTTACCACAAACTTTTTTAACGTGTCTCCTATTGAGGTGGAGACTTCTTATATGGAGGTGGAGGTTGTTCTTGTGTAAGAGGTTGGGGTTTTATTTCTTCATTAGTTAGCTTGTTCTCTTGCCTCTCATATTGAGGTGGATATTTATCCTATTGAGGTGGTTATTGTTTTTGCAAGAGAGTTTGCAATGGTTGTAAGGGGGTTTTTGCTACCCTTGTTCCAGATCTTGGCTGCAAGGGGGTTCTAGTTGCCCTTATTCTATATTTTAGTCCAATTTCTCCTATTGAGGTGGAGATTAAGTATGATAATAGGATCTTTTCTCTACATCAAATGAAGATTATGAGAGCCTTTTCAAAATCCACTGCTCTAGTTATTTGATTGTTAAATTTTTGTTGGTTGCTAGAGGTTTGACCCATATGTTGGGGTGGTTTGGTGTTGTCTGGCTATTTTTTTAGGGCCTTTGGTTCTAGATATTGGAGCTTACCTTTTGGTAGGTTGCTTTGTTGTTGTCTCGTTGCTAGTTTTTCTTGCTTTTTTCTTATATTGCAATTTTTTGTCTAATATATGGATCCATTGTGGTCTTTTGTAAAGGGTTCTTTGACACCTTCAAAACATGTTTTACATATAATTCAAAACATTTCTTGAATAACTCATGAAACAAATAGATATAAGATAGATTAAATAAAAAATTATTCATTTTTTTTTACTAATTTTCACTCTTCTTATTGTTAGATTAAAAAACTAGTAAACGCAAATTTTATTTATTTTATTATAATTTTTTTTTTTATCAGTAATAGTTTATATATTTATATTAATAGTTAAGTAAAGAGTATGCATTGCTATTTGGGAAGACTAAAAAGTCTGAGATTAACCCCAAGAAGTTGTTTGAGAACTTTTAGGAAAAAAACATTTACTACCCTTTCTTCCTAAAATACCTATGGGCAAGATCAAGCCTTTGTATTAGTCACTATCCCAACACCGAAATACACAACATATCTCCATGGCTATAGATTTTCATTTGAAATTTTTCATAAACACCTACATTTTTTAACCAAAAAACATAAAGTAACTGACAATTACACTTTCATTTTCTTTTTGCCAAGTCTAGTAATCCAGTAATCTTCTAGTGCGAAATTAATCTTCTTGACCGCATCCTTTTACTTTGCCTGATGTACCTTTCTCATCTCCACCTCCTTCTCTCGGAGGTAATCTTTTAGTTTTTCCTATTCCAAGCGTGCCTCCTTAGTCCTAGCCTCTTTGTCTATACCATGTTTCCAGAGCACAAACTTTCTAAATTCTACCTCGCTTCCTTCTGGCATCAAACCCTCACCAAACGGACGCCGCAACCCACATCCTGCTACCACCTGTGCCAACGAGGAGGTTAAGCCATACAATGTGTGGTTTGGGACGCATGCTTTGGCCACCTAGACCACTTCTTCCATTGTCCCAAACATAAAACCCCACGCCATCGTCATCCAAATGATGTCTGCATTAGTGGGATATTAGAATTCCAACATCAAGTATTCCTCCCCCAACAATGTTTTCATGATCTGCAAGAACTAGGGGTCATCAAATTTTAAAATCCCCCCAAGTCATTTTTTTGATACCTTTCCAAAGAACACCAATTGCTACTTTATAGAGTGGAGTGAAAAATTCACTTCCATGGATGTAAACTGTGCTTTTATCCCATTGCCTTTTGTCATCGTCTAGAAATTTACATGCCCACCTCACCTTGTGAATGCCAACTCATCGCCCACCTCTACTTTTAAATAACTCCTTGCCCTTGTCCCATCACCAAATTGCTAATAAATACATCCTGATTCCAAGGACGTATACAAATGGCCAACTCATTCTTATGAGTTAAACTCTCATGTGCCACCTCCAATTCTCACCTAAAAACTTTGTCATGTAGTTGAGTATAATGAGAAGCTATGGCATACTGAGTCCAAGTGCATTTATCACGTGACTTTACCCAAGCAATTTGCTTCCCAATACAATTTTTAATTCATGCTCTGCCACATGTCACTCCCTCATTTTGGCTCGAATTCTTCAATCGACTGCTGACATGTGTAACCCAGCGCCATCCCACCACCTCACAACCTGATCATCTAGTTCACACCTCAAATTTGGAAGTATGTCTACTTCAATATTACCCTCTCTACGAAGATGCGAAATTTTGAAATCTTAATTTTTTAAAAAATTTTGACCAATGATAAAAATAATTTTGTTTATTTTCCATCATTGTGACACCCGTTGGGCAATTGTCTCGGTGACAATTTTTGAATCCCCTTTCAAGTGTAATTTTGTGACCAATAGTTTGTTTGCAAGAAGGATTACCAACAAGGAAACCCTTGCTTCAACCTAATTGTTTGTTCCATTTAAAAGTAGTTGTGCTCCTCTTGCCAAGACGATCCCTTCGTCATTACTTGCAATGCATCCCGCACCCGAGACTCTTGGATTCTCTCTTGAGGCCCCATCAAAATTTATCTTTATCCACCACTTCTCTATATTTTTCCAAACTACCCTTTCCTTCAAATCCATTGTAGGATTTATCCTACTAGGCCCATTAATGGGCTTATTTTATTATAAATTATTTTAATAACAATCTCTTATATTTCGAGATTGTTTAAGACTCTTTTGCACTATTAACATTGTTGTTGTTTTTTTTTTTTGGTAACCCAGAGGTATCCCCGCGTCTCGTCCTAGCGACCAACCCCGCCTTACCTTAGGCTTATGGGAGCCAAGTTGGGGTCAAGGGAGAGGCGAGACGAGGCGAGACTAGTCCTCTAGAGGCGGATGAGTCCGCCCGCAGTCCCCAGCCGCCGAGATAACCTGGTAGGGGAACCCGAGACCAATGGGGAGCAAACCCACGACCCAAGCCAATTCACCTACCATGCGGGACTTACTATTAACATTGTTGTTAATGACTTCTTGTTTGCCTTTGGATTGTATTATTATAGGGTCAACACCCTTGTTATGTTTCTTTATATATATAAAATATTCTTATAATTCCTCTATTCCACCTTTTCAATAAATTAAAATTGAGTGAAATATTATTTAAAAAATTTACATTATTGATCCTTTAAATTGAAAAAATGTGAGCAATAAATAAAATAATAATGTAACATGAAAATAAATCTACACTAATGACTTTTTATAATCAAAATAAAATAGTGAAAATATTCTATAACTTACATCATGTTCACAAATATTAACTAATAAAATGACAGATAAAATAATTTTCATATTTTAAAAAGAATTAAAAATACATAAAAAATTTGATCAAACTATTTTAATTCTAACATCTCATTGATTCATTTACTATCGACAAATAAAACCTTAAATTTCTCGATTGACAAATTGAGAGAATTACATTGTATCTTCAAGAAGTTCTAAAAGTTGTGAATTGGTTGCAACATCAACAAGAATTTTAAATAGATTTGAAGGATTTTTGTGATTCTTGTAACACCGGCGTGCAGTTCTTCCTTGGCTATGGTTGGATAAGGCAACAAACATCCATTTTGTTGGGAGGAAAAGGGTTTCCAAAATAATTATGCAGCTATGCGATTGAAGGTAGAGGTGAGTAGACCACTGGGAGAACAAACTTAAGCTTTGGGGGAATCTAAAAAAGGTTGAAACCCTAGCCCAAAACAATGGTGAAAATATTGTCATTTACTTTGCTATTAAATATTCAAAGGGTGATAAGAGAGAAATCCCAATTGTAAATACTAAGGATGGGGTAATGAGTGAAATAGACAAGGAAGTGAAAGCAAAAGTTGGAGCAGATAAAGAAATGGAAGAGAAAGTGAATGAAGGTGAGACACCGGAATATTTGATCCCTGCTGATGCGATAGATTTCATAGCAGAATTTCAACATAGATATGTTATTTTGTTTTTCTTGAAGGGCATACCCTCTGAAACAGTTTTTTATAAATGGGCTAAATTGAACTGGGAGAATAAAGGCTTGAAAATAGAAACTTTAAGAGGGCTAGGAAAAATATGTTGATCATGCACAGGCAGTCATACAATATGGGAATTGGGTTATCTGTGGACAAATTTATTTTTTATAGGCCTGGACCTTGGATTTTCATCCTAAGGGTACCTCAAGGTCTAAATATCAAAGTGGATTGAATTTTCCCTTTTTGAATTTGGCATTTAGACCTTTTTTGAAAGAAATTCTTACACAACTTGGAAGGGTCATCTAGTGTAAGAACAATGTTGATAAGTTTTCTAGCCTTAGGGTTCACCCAAGAGCCTATGTTGAGATGGAACTAAATAATCAATTACCTGATAATATTAAATTAGTTGGGGCATGGTTTGAATTTGTTTAGCTAATAGTTTATCTTAATAAGCATAATGCCTACTTTTATTGTAGACAAGATGGACATTTAATAAGAGTTTCCTAGCCAAGAAAACTAGATACAATTCAACTCAATTCCTAGGTGCCTCTAATTCACAACATCAGCCTTAGTTAACACAGCCTACTGTATTGCCTCAACTAGTCTCGCAATTGAATCAAATAGCCAAACATATTGCAAATGAAAATGACATGGATAAAACTAATTAATACAAAGATGCTATAATGTCAAATAGTTGGAGGTTGGTCAGGAAAAGGAAGGACCCACCTAAATTAGTTGTCTCTCAACACAAGGTGGCACCTTCACAAAGTCACTTCTCATTTCACACTAGACCTATTGCAAGGAATAAAGAGGAAACCCCCTCAAATAATTTTGTGAGACATAGATCTCTGTCTCCCCCAATGAGGAATGGATCACTAGATCAGCTTGTGAGACAAAGATCTAGGTCTCCTATTTCCAATTTTAAGGAGGTTGAGAGTTTTGAGAATTTGATTATGCTAGTCAATCACCTTGGTGTATTGCCACAGGAGGAAGACTCATCTAATAGTGTTTAATCATGATTTATAGAACCTTGTCTTGGAATGTTAGAGGCTTATCACTCACTCATTCCAAATTTGAAGTCGGAATACTATTGTCAAATGGAAACTTGGCATATTTTTTTTTGCAAGATTTCAAAACTAGTGGTCCTCGTCTTGCTGCATCATTATTTGACATTTTGAGAGATGCTACTTTTTTTCTAGACGATGCATAGTGATGACAAGGGAGGGGTTGTTATTGGATTAGCTTCATGGATCAATAGGTTTGTCATTGATAAAGGGGATGATCTGTCACACAGCTATGTGTAGGTCCTCACCTTTATCAGTGGCCAACCTATTGGTTTTTTCTCCCTTTGTGCCCCTAACATTGCAAAATAAAGATGTGAGTTATGGGACCGGATGTCTAATCATCTGCATCGTGTTGATTGGATTATTGGTGGTGACTTCAACATGGTAGAATACTATTCTAATCGTAGTTAGCCTTGTCATTCAAAACTCAATAATGAAGAATTTGATAAAGGGTTTCTTTGCCACAATTTTGTGGGGGTTGTTGATCCATTGTATATAAAAAGAGCTTTCCACAAGTGTAACTGGTTTACTTGGACTAATTGTAGGCTATGAGTAGAAAGAAAACCTAGCAGAATCGATAGGTTTTATATTTATCCTAACCTACAATTAGTTCAAGACTCTTTTGGAAATTTTGTAAAGGTAGATTACTCTACCACTCTTTCGGATTATTTCCCTATCTTTTGTATTGCAGTAAAAGAAGATTCTATGGCTATAAATTCACAGCTTCCATTTAAGCTTAATACTTCACATCTAAAAATCCCTTCTTGTGTTAATGCTTTGGTTAGCATTTGGAATTCCATTCCCAAGCCTGAAAAAGGGGAATCTTATAGGGTATGGTGGCAACATGCTTTATCTAAATGCGCTAAGTTTTTATTTGTTTTTGGCAAAAGAATAGGTTGGCAACAGATTAGGAAAGAAAAATCTCTATAAGGGAAACTTGATCTACATAGAAAAATGCTTAATGATATGTCTAACAATTTAGTTATTCAATCCTCCATTGCCTCTATTGAAACTCAACTTCGTAAACTAGATCATTTTGAGGAGAAAAGAGCTAAAATTCAAGTCGTATTACATTTGTTTAAAGAAGGCAACAAGTGTTCCAAGTATTTTTTTCAATCTTTAAACTATAAACACAAAAGGGAATATATTGGTCCTATACATGATGAGGATGGACATGTTTTTTCAAATCCAAAAGAGATTAAAAATCTATTTCAGGTCTTTTATGAGAGGCTTTTTAAAGAAGATCAACATTGGCAAGATGTGCAAGTAATTTTAGAAGATATCTTTGAGGATATTATTCCTAGGAAGGTGGATAAGGAATATAGTCATTTTATTGATCTAAACCTCTCTATTGAGGATTTGGAACATACTGGTTTTTCAAAGGCCCCTACTTAAAGTGTTGGAATAGATGGGTTTTTGATTGAATATTAGCAAACCCTATGGCAACATATTAAGGATGAAATTTATTTAGTTTATCTAGAAGCAATGAATGAAGGATCTTTTGGACTAGATACCAATAGAGGTCTAGTAAAGTTTCTTCCTAAGGGAAAGAATGCAGATTACATTTTTTTTTGGCAACCTATTACACTTCTCAATGCCTCATATAAAATTATTTCTAAGGCCTTGGCTATGAGGATTAAACCTATAACTAAAATGATTGTTAGGCCTAAGCAAACTGGGTTCTTTGGTGGATGATTAACTCTGGACAATCTGATATTGGCTTGGGAAACAATTGAATGGGCTCAACAGTCAAGGCGAAATGATTTATTGGTAAAACTAGATTTTGATAAAGCATATGAAAGAATGCATTGGAGTTTTATTTTAAAGATTTTGCAATGGTTGGGTTTTGGTCCAATATATGTAAGCATGTTTTTATGTTATTTAATGATGCTAATTCTATTCTAAGGATTAACAATGTCATGTTTGATTCATTTCCTTTATAGCATTCAATCAGACAAGGTTGCCCCTTGTCTCCATTCCTTTATGTTTTGGATATTGGTGTTCTCGTCTATATTCTATAAAAATGCAATCGAATAGGGATAATTAAGGCATTTCTATCTCTAACAATTTAGTTGTTTTTAATTCACATTTCGCAGATGATAGATTTTTATTTATTCAAAATTTTGAATCATAAATTAATAACATTTTGGAGGCCTTGGACTTGTATTGCTCGATTTTGGGCTCTAAGTTGGCACATCATAAAATTGAGTTTTTAATGATTTGATCTAATTTGGTTCCACATTGGATTCTTGAATAATGGAAACATGTTAAACATGATCAAGTTACACGATATCTTGGTTTTCCCTTTGGGTTGGGGGTTTCTCTTCATGATATGTGCAATTGGTTCCTTGTAAAACTTAAGAGCAAAATTTTTAATTGGGGCAATAAGTATCTATCACTGGCTGATAGAATTCATGTGATAAATCATATCTTTTTGGCTTCACATGTTTATTACTCCTCTTGTCGGATGCAAACCAAAAAGGATTATGAATATTTGAACAAAATTATCCATTAATTCCCGTGGACAAATTGGGATGGTAAAATCGGCTACATATCCTCCTCTTAGCTCCATTGTATTCAACCAAAATAGAGGGGGTTGGAAATTTTGGATCCTAGGACTCAAGGAATATGTTTATCTGCTAAGTGGATAATAAGAGTTGTTTCAGGAAATGAATAATGGAAAATTCTACTGCAACATAGGATCTCAATTGCTAATATGAATAACAAATGGCAATCAGTGAATTGGCTGGATAAGATTCTACTTGCCCCCTTTTTTGTATTAAAGCCTCTTTTCTATTGCAATCCATTTGGAAGTCCTGCAAATTTGTATGTAATTGTTTGATTTGGAGAATGATTTCCTTACAACTGTTGGCCATTTGGTGGAATTGATTATGTGTTGCATTGATGTTTAGTCATTGATGTCAACACTAGCTATTTGAATGCTTTTTCGGCACCCTTCTGGTCCCGGTAGGTTGAGTGGTTTTTGATTAACTTGGATCCAACATGATCAAGTTAACTCTGGTATAATCTGGTGATGGAATTGGCTTGTTCATAATGCTTATATTCATATTTGGTCAGTTGGTTTCAGTTTGGTGATTGGATGCTATCATGCTTACACAGAAGATTGGTTTCTGGTTTCACTGGCAGATCTTTTGGTGGAGATCTTTGATGCATTGCATAATTGGCGTTGGTGCAAATTTTGATGGAGTTTCAAGATGTTGTTGGTAATCTTTTTCGAGACTTGGCATTTGGAGATCATTGCTGAAGCGTGTGGACCTATACTTGGTCCCGGTTGATCTAGGTTATGGACCGGCATTAATGTAGCGTGTGGACAAGAATTATTGTTGTATTTATGGGATGTCTTATGTGTTGGATATTATTTGTTTTAGTCGAAGGCCGACATGGTTTGTAATGATGTAATTGGTTTATTGTCTGGTAGACGACTTGATTGTTTATGGTCGAGGGTTTGTATAAATAAGATGTAAGATCTCATTGTAGATCATCATGGTTATTGTAAGAGGTCATGGTCAAGGAATGTAATGTGTGAATATTGTAATATCATTCAGACAGAGGAGTTGGTCGATCAAGGGAGATCGAATTGGGTTTGTAAGACGATTTAGTCCTCCGATATTGAGCTTAACCGGAACTATACTCAGGCATAGGAGATGCTATCTTTTGCAGTTCAATACTTCTCTGGATTGTAGTATGGATTTGTATGTAGTCAAAGAGACTCCTTTTGTGATGAACAGTGTACTCTAGGTTGTTGGCCTTCCTGCAAGTGCATGCCCCTTCATTGTAATTTCACATACTTACTGTAGAAGTATTATCTGACTATGGGTAGGCTTCCCACCGTGGTTTTTCCCTTTACCGGGTTTTCCATGTACAAATCTTGGTGTTGTGTGGATGGATTTTATTATGTGATTATTGTTTATGCTTAATTGAATTAACTGATATTCTAGTATTGTTGTTTTGAATTGATAATGCTTTCGGTAATCTGTGACAACTGATTCACCCCCCGCTCCCCCTCTTATTTGTCTTCCGGTTATCTGAACTGTCTAACAACAACATGGTTTCAGCTTCTCTAATTCTTCTTTTTGGTGGAATTGACATATACAATATCATGGACAACCACTAGCTATAAGTTTTCCTAAACAAACTATCTCTTCAAGAAGGGGGTGAAACATTTCAAGGATATTTGGAACTTAGAGTCTTTTGATTGGATCAACTAGCAATGTGCCAATAATTCTTTTAATTTACACAACAAGTCCAAAATCTTTCTAATTTTTGTGAAGTCTTTAGTTCCTGTGGAGTTAATGATGAAGTTATGTACTCCTTTACAATGTAGTGTTTTCAAAGACTAGATATGGTTAGAAAAATTTTCATTTTCTTGCTTTCCATTAAAATAGATTTACCTGCAAACTTTGCCTACTATCAGATTAAATCCTAGACTTAATCTTTAATGGAATTTCAGATTTAAAGAACATAAATGGAGGAGCTTGAGCACTCAAATTTGGCAATCTAAGGTTGAGGCAAATGCTCAAATTTTGTCTTGGAAAATACTGCATCATAAACTACCTATAGGGGATAAATTAAAGTTTCTACCAGGCATCCAGCTAAGTGTTCATTTTGTCATCATAGTGAAAACTTGAAAGACATTTTTTGGGATTGTTTTAGAGCTAAAAAGAAATGGAAGTTCGTATTTAATCACTGCCCAACCATTTTTTTATCATGCCTCGAGATGGAAGGAAGCAATTTTTGGTATTGTTCTTCGTGAGAATGTGATGGCAAATTCTATGAGACAATGCATTTTATTGCACATGTGGAAAAGTAGATGTCAAGCTATGTTCTCTAATCATATTTTGCATCTAGAAGTAGATATTTTATTGTTTTACCCGAAAATCATGTTCCAACTCATTTTCTTATGTTCACAACTGAAGTTGGTCAAAGAAATGGTGATAGATGTAGTAGACAATTGGATGAAATCAAATATTAGTTTTTGTAGCTTCGTGAAGGAGAGATCAAATGTGTTAGGTAGCTACAACACAACCTTAAATTTCAAGTTTGATTTGGTTCTCAAACTGTCCAGAACTTTCATGCATGTGGTTGATGGTGTTGATTGTATTTTGTATATCTTCCTTGTAACCCATAACTTCCATGCTTATTGATGTTGTATTTGCTCAGCATAGTCTTTCTTCATGTATGTAGTTGTCTTATTTAGTGAGCTGATTGGATCAATCTTTTTATGTAAGTCCATGTATCTTTACGCTGAGAGGCATCTACAATGACATACAAATATCCGTAAACAAAAAATTAATTTTGAATAAATTTGACGTGTAGATGACAAGTAAATGCATACATGTTTCAGTTTCTCTATAAGTATTATTTTATTATTTTGAATAAAATAGAATCATTGCCACTCGTATCTAAGTATATGAAACTATTACATCTTTAATGAGAGTGAAAGAGTGCAACATTATTCAGCTCCGTGTCCTTGTTGACAACTAATAAACATGCAAGACAATTCTGTGATATCTCTCGGCATTATTTTACGTATATATTTTTTAGAATATAGGTATACTAGTGGTAAAATGTGTTACAATTAGTGAATTGATGCTATAATTTTCTTTTCCTTCTTTCCCTTCTTAGACTGTTGATTATTATGTCGTTATGTCGAAAGGCATCTACAATGACATACAAATATCCATAAACAACAAATTGCTTTTGAATAAATTTGACGTGTAGATGACAGGCAAATGCATGCATGTTTCAGTTTCTTTATAAGTATTATTTTATTACTCTAAATAAAATAGAATCGTTGCCACTTGTCTCTAAGTATATGAAACTATTACATCTTTAATGAGAGTGAAAGAGTGCAACATTATTCAGCTCCATGTCCTTCTTGACAACTAATAAACATGCAAGACAATTATGTGATATCTCTCAGCATTATTTTACGTATATATTTTTTTAGAATATAGATATACTAGTTTCTATTGTATTTTCTCTCACTTTGAACAATACAAAAAAAAACTTTAAAAATATATTATCATTTCTCCCTCTAACAATCACTAAAAATAAACACAATTTTTTTTTATGCTGCGAGGCATCTACAATGACATCAAAATGTTCATAAACAAAAATTAATTTTTAAAACAATTTGACATGCAAATGACGAGTAAATGCATGAAATATGTCACGTTTCACCTTTTGTGGAGGTGTTATTTTATTACTCCAAATAAAATAGAACCCTCGTCACTTGTCTCCAACTAAATTCACAACTTTTTGCATGCGGGACTTTAATGGGTTTGTATTCTTGATGTTTATTTCATCAAGAGGCCATCTACAATTGGATCAATATTATCCACAATCAAAAAGTCAATCCAAGATAAAATTGACGTTCATATTCCTGACAGAATAGTTGGCATGATGGTAGTTGGGTAGTGGTCTGTTCAGTTGAAACGCCTCCCTTAATGTACCTTGGCAATAACAATTTGCATTAGCCGCCAGATGCAGGAAAATATTATTGCCCAACCTCCCAAGATGGAAAATCGCAGCTTGAGGGTCATAAATGAAACATTCAGTCGAATGCATAGTGTATCTAAAATAAGAAAACAAAGAGCAGCCACAACGAGAAATGCATATTTTTTAAGATTTAAAAGCTAGGAAATAGAAGCTTTTCATCACAGGTTTTCATTGAAGGTTAGATTTTTTAATCCAGTTTCCTGCATTTCGTATGATCTTGCTACTTGAAGAAGGAAAGGAGGACAAGGTACAGTGGCTTCATCAAATCAGTCATCACAAAATCAAGTATCCCTCAGTAAAACTCCATCTCCATCTCATTAAACACTTCTGTATTTTGCATGCTTTATAAGTAGCCAAACTTTGTCTTAGATCTTGTCTTCGATTATTCTTACCTTTTCTCTAACCTACAATCATTAGTAATGTCCAACGACCTATACTAAATTGTCTCCTCTTTTGAATATTAAGCAATGGGCTAACAAATCTCCAGATGTTTCTCAATACCCACCTTGGCACAGGCACCGATAGAATAGGGTATGTTAGTATTTTGGCTATTCAATAACCTATTATTTTGCCAGTGTGAATGCAAGGTATTGCGAGGAATTTACTTATCATAGTTCATGTTTGTCATGAGGAATACACAACAATATACAGATGTTTGCTTGAAAATATATTTAAGTTGATTGCAGATGCTTCGAAAACTAGAATGTCTGAAATGAATAGGTATTTGATCCTATTGCAATGCCAATACCTTTCCTTCACATGCACTTTCATATTTTTTTTTTTATATCTGCAATCGAATTTCCTTGTGCTCCATCAATATCTTCTTTAGTTTTAATAACCACCACATCTAGATTTATCACTAAAAAGAGGAGAAATGGGCAGTTAGGTATGAAATACACCTGCTTGCAATGACCACCCAACATTCTCTCAGGCAAAAGAAGGAGAAAATGATTAGGAAAGACTAATTGGCTTTGTCTTATTGTAGTAAATAGAATTTTTATTGCAACATCCACTACTAGGTTTGACATGCAGAGCCATTATGGATGTCATATTCAAGTGCTTAAAAAATAATCAATACTAATGTCAACTAATTGTTCATTTTTTCTCCCTTTCATCTCATACTTGGATGAACAATGCTTCTCTATAACCACTTTGTGGATATACATTTAGTGAGTAGGGTCAAGGGGCATGTACAAGTTAACGCTTTTTTATCACCTACATGTAGTTTTTGTTGTAAGTGCATCTGCTTCATTTGAGAGTCATGTAGTTTTTCATGAAATTTTGATCATTTCAATAAAAACGCAGAGATTGAGGTCAATATCTCATATAATGATATGTTCAACGATTGTTAATTTTGATCGGCTGAAATATCTTTATTACAAGCTCAAAATGTTGTTTACTTTGATCTAGCATAAGATTTATTTATACCATAAGAGAAAAGTGCAATCTCTTTTTAAGATTTCTTAGAAATAAATTTACTTTAATCAAAATAACTATAAATCGAAAAGA
The DNA here is from genome assembly GCF_030272615.1 of Cryptomeria japonica. Classification (NCBI taxonomy): domain Eukaryota; kingdom Viridiplantae; phylum Streptophyta; class Pinopsida; order Cupressales; family Cupressaceae; genus Cryptomeria; species Cryptomeria japonica. The sequence goes on along the minus strand of NC_081409.1, from coordinate 103,228,882 downwards.
TATTGTAATACAATCTCTTTGGTTTCGAACCCTCACTTCCTTTCTTCCCCGAATGGCATTCTTGTTGCTAAACGAGCTCCCTTCCATCCAAATCCACCTCCCCATAACTCTCCCTCTGCATTTTCCAATTCGATAAGGGGTAATCCGCATTCTACTGTGCAGTATAAGGTTATATTCCCCGATTACATGATTCAGGACTCTGTGAATTTATTGCGTTCTACTGCCCTTATTGGTAAGCTTATTTCTCCGGTTTCTTTTGGTAAATTGTTAACATGGGCAAAGTCTAATTGGGATGGTATGAAGGATTTATTTCTATTTGATAAAGATTCTCTATATTTCACTGTGATTTTCGATTCTGAAAAGTATAGGGATTGTGTGCATAGATTTAAAGGGTGGTTTTGTTTTGGGATAGGAATTTTTACCTATGCTTGGTCTCCTCATTTTGATATTCAATCAGCGAAGCCACAATTTATTCCCTTCTGGGTAACTTTCCTGGGTCTTCCTTTGGAGTATCGTGATATGTATATGGTTGAAATCGTGGCAAACAAATTGGGCATCTTTATTAAGCATGATTTAGTTCCTTTCGAACGACCTCATCTTCCGGTTAGGGTTTGTTTGTTATTAAATCTGTCTAAACCCATTCCCTCTGAGATTACTATTTGCTCCAAATATGGTGCGTGGATTCAGCCTGTGGTGATTCAAGATTCGATCACTATTCATTCTTGTGCTCTGTTACTTGGCCATTTCACCTCTCAATGTTGTGGTGATTATGATGCACCTTTACAAGTTTGTTCAGATTTTTCATCTAATTTTCACCAATGTTCCCTTTTTAAAAGTAAGGATCATCAGCCTTTAAAGGATCATAATGTTAAGGATTTTGCTCCTTTATCTCTTTCTATTACATCTCTCGTTCCTTTTTTTGGATATATAGTATGTGATGTGCCTCTGATGGATTTTACTTTTCTCTGCTCTCTGGCCGTGTTCTTCTTTGTTTTGTCTACCATTCATCAGTTTTGTTCTGTTTCTTCAAACTCAGTTAAGTTTCTTCCTAGTCCTTTCAAGGATTATTGGTCTTCTGAATTTCATTTTGAACCTTTTCTGTTCTCCTCTGCGAGTTTTTTTCAAATCTCTTGTCTTTTGGTTGCATTTCCAAAATTGTTGTTACCTTCGAATGGTTGCACAAATCATTGTTGTGTTAATTCTTCTCCTCATTCTTCTTTTGTGGGTTTGGCGGATGATACCAAAATTGTTCATAGTTTGATTTTTGATAGTGATTCTTTTTTGCCCATTGCAAGGTCTCCTTCTTCTCTTTCTATTTCTGAAGAGAAGTGATGCAGAGCCCTTGTGACCACTGAGATAGTCCCTTCCACTTGGGATACAAACAAGGACTCCAGCAATCATACCAAGACTATAAGGGGTGGTTTAGACTAGTTTTCTTTGGTTACATACCATTTCTTCTCTTAATCATCTTTGACAATGCTCAAACCCCACACCCTTCTCCAATGATCATCCAAGACTCTTTAGGGCCACACCACCCAACAAGGGTTGAGACTCTTCCCAAGGTAAATATGACTTCTAGGGATTTTTTCTACCATCCCCTAAGCCAACAAACCACTATCCAATCATTGGAATTGAGTCACTAACAAAGTTTAGTGCTGCTGCTATAAATGGGACTGTCATGCCTAGTAGCCCAGCCAGACTGAAAAATTAAGATTTCTTCCTAATTTCCCAAATGACCTCTACAAATAAGAGTTGATTTTGTTTAATTTAAATGAGTTCCAAAGGATTCCAAAAGGGTTTGGGCAGATCCAATGTCTAAGGGTTATAAACCCAATTTCACTCCTAGGCCAAATAGCCCTAATTAGACCACCCTAACAAAGGAAGTGTGCTATAAAAGTGCTGCCCCAAAAAATTAATACTTGGAACATGTAGAGGGAATGTAAATAACATAAATCACCAAGTTTCAAACCCTGTTTACACTTCTAACTTCATTCATGGAACCGGTTGCACAATGAGACTAGGTGGCCACATAGAGATGTCCACCCTAACACAGCAAACCCTCACCTTTACCTGCTTCTTTCCTGCAAAAGGCCATGAAAATATTAATTTAAATGGTCTTACCTTGCTTCACCCCAAAGTCCATTCAAAACCAATGAGGTATCAGCAAGAAAACTTCATTTTTCCTTCAAAACCTAGGCAAAACTGTCAAATCCGGGTTACTTCCAGTAAAATGCAGATATCTCCACCTCCAGAATGAATCAAGACCTCAGATTAGACTCATTTGAAAGGTGATTAAATTATCTAAAACATCCCACTATTTTTATGCTTCCAAGAAATCCGTACTGTACGGAAAATGGAAAATAGCAGCAAATTGCAGGAAAAATCACAGTTTTATTGAGTTTTTGAATACCAACTTTTACCTTCCACATTCAAAAACCCTGCCAAAGGTTGTATTTCAACCTTTTATGACTCTTACAACAGTTACCAACTGATTTTTGAAACCAACATGGTGGTTTGGAGGAAGTTACAAATTTGGGTTAAAAGTTGTCATAGTTGCTTGACAACTTTTGACAATTTTTGACATTTTGTCCTCCTAAACACACCAAGACACTGATTGACCCCTAAGACACTTAAAACTCTTCAAATGCACTAAAAATTCATTCAAGGAATGAATAACCCCAAATTCCATATACCCAAGGTGGTTTATAACACACCTACCTAAGGTATTGGCTTACAAGGTAGGGTATGATTATTACAATAAAGAAAAACATCAAATATGCAAATAAGACATAAATCCTACTAAACTCCTTCACCTATGTTTTCTCCTCAAGATCACTTGGTGGTTGATGTGTAGATGCCCCTGCATCAAGAAGATTCAACTTATTGCTTCAGATATTTTATTTTCAGTTTCTTCTGATCTATTTGATGAGATTGTTGCAAAAGAATTTCCTAAATTTTCTTTTTCTTCTGCATCTGCCTCTTCAGGGCTTGTCCATGATGGTTGTCATGTTTCCTCTTCTCAGCCAAATTCAGTTGAAGGTGTGGATGCAAATCTTATTGATAGTCCTTCTTAAACTATTCCTAATGTGTATGGCTTTGATTTCTCTTAGAAGTTATCCTTGGAGCAACCTCCTTTTGTTTCTCCCCCTATTGTTAAAATTCCTAAGAAGAGGGGTCGAAAACAAAAATTGGCTAAAATCAAGGAGGAGATTGCGGCTGGTATTCAATCCACTATTGTAGAGAATTTTTCTTCCCAAGTCAAAACAAGGAGGGCATGTTGCTCACCTTGTGATAAATGAGGATTTTATCTTGGAATGTCAGGGGCTTAAATGCCCTTGACAAAAGGGGAAGGATCGAGAAATTTCTTGATTCTTCAAAAGTGGATATCATCTTATTGCAAGAGTCTAAACTTTCTCATGATTCTTTTGATAACATAATTTCCAAATGGTCCCTTTGGAAATTTGTTCATGTTCCTTCTTTGGGTGCTTTTGGTGGTCTTATAACTTTATGGAATCCTAAATCAGTCAAAGTTGAGATGTTATCTTTTGCTTCTCATTGGCAGTTATTAAAGGTTGACTGGTTTGAAGTCTCTTTTGTTCTATTTAATATTTATGGTTCGACTTCTCCTTTAGATAAAACCAACTTATGGGATTCCTTATCTAAATTGTTTTTACGATATGATGATTTTTTTATTGTGCTTGGGGATGATTTTAATGCTCTCCTTTCCTCGAATGAAAAAAGAGGGGGTAATCCTACAACTCAGAAGGTTATTGAGGACTTTTCTTCCTTTGTACAAAATAGTGTGTTATTCCATATTTTCCCTTCTAATGGTTCTTTCACTTGGACTAATAGGAGATCTAAATGCCACATTGCCTCTCACCTTGACAGATTTCTTATTTCCCTAAACCTGCATTTGAGCAACTTTTCCTTTTCTTCTGAGATTCTTACCTCCTCAAATTCTGACCGTTTCCCAATTTTGCTCAATTTTGATAAATTGGATCATGTTCCCTCTGTTAGACCTTCTTTTAAGTTTGAGAAAATGTGGTTCACTCATCCTCATTTTCTTTCTTTATTAAAGCAGTGGTGGATAAGTGCTCCGTTTTACAAAGGTACTAAGATGTTTCAATTTTATTCCAAACTAAAATTTGTGATATCTCAAATTATGGCTTGGAATAAATTAGTCTTTAAGAATATTTTTCATGAAAAAGAGGTAGTTGCCAATGATTTGAAGGTTGTTAATGAGGAGATTATTAAACATGGCACTAATTCCTCCACTAGTGATGCTCAAAAGAAATTGCAAGCTTACTGGGAGATCCTTTGCTCCCGGGTTGAAATCTATTGGCAGCAAAAGTCTCATGAGGTTTGGCTTAAAGAAGGTGACAAGAATATTGCCTTCTTTCAAGCTGCAACCAAGCTTAAAAGAGGTGCTTCTACAATTTACTATTAAGGATTCTAAGTCTGGTTATGTCCTTAATTCAGATCAGCAAATTAGAGAGGAGGGGGTGTCTTTTTTTAAGGAATTGTTATCTCCTTCTTTTTCTTCTTCCTCTATGGATCACCATGTGAATTTTCTTTTAGATTCTATCCCCTCCCTTGTTTCTCATGAGGATAATAACTTTCTTATGAGGCCTTTTTCTTTAGATGAGCTTCATTCTGTTGTTTTTTCCATGGCCCCTGACAAAGCTCTGGGTCCTGATGGATTTACTATCTTGTTCTTTCAGAAATGTTGGGATTTTATTGGTTTTGACTTATTAATGGCTTTGGAAGAGTCTAGGAGGGGTGGGTATATCCTTAAAACTTTTAACATCACTTATATTGCCCTTATCTTGAAATCTAAGAATCCCCAAACTTTTGCTGAATTTAGACCCATTTCTTTGTGCAACTCTATTTACAAAATCTTCACCAAGGCTATTTATTTAAGACTTAAAATTCTCCTTCCTCATATCATCTCTCCTCAACAAGGAGGTTTTGTTCTGGGTCGAGAAACTCATGAGAGAGCAATTGTTTCTCATGAAACTTTACATTCCATAAATTCATCCAATATCCCAGCTTTTGTGGTCAAACTTGATATGATGAAGGCTTATGATAAAGTTTGCTGGGCTTTTTTGCTCAAAGTTTTGAGAAAATTTGGTTTCTCTGAAAGCTGGTGTAAATGGATCAAGAGTTGTATTTCTACTGCTTCATTTTCTGTCATCATTAATGGAGCTCCCCCTGGATACTTTTCTTCAACCCAGGGTGTTAGACAAGGAGATCCTTTATCTCCTTTCTTATTTATCATTATGGTAGAAGCTTTTAGTCGATTGGTTATTAAGAAAAGGGATCTGGGCTTTTGGCAAGGGGTATTAATTCCTAACTCTGATATTTCAGTCACTCATAACCTTTTTGTCGATGATACACTTTTATTTGGGTCTTCTTCTATTCAAGAGGCTACTCATATTAAATTTATTCTGGATACTTATACTGTTGGATCTGGCCAACAAATTAGCCCCCATAAATCCAAGATTTTCATTTTTAATACTCCTTAGTTGGTGGCTGATAGACTTGCGAATATCTTAGGTTTCCCAGTAGACTCTCTTCCTTCTACCGATTTGGGGATTCCTTTCTTTATGGGATCTGCTAAGTCTTCTTTTTGGAATTCGGTTATTGAGAGACTTAAATCTCATATTTCTGCTTGGAAGGCTAGGTGGTTGTTGTTGGCAATATTTCATTATAACAGAGAATGAAAGATTGTTGGCATTTCATAAGGATATTGAGAAGGTTGTTGATGATTATGGATATAACTGATTAAGGATGTTTACTGTCTTGATATTATTATTTTGTCATTGATGTCAAGAAATTGATTTTCTAATTCAGTATGATGTTGCCATATCTTAAGAAGTATGATTTGAAGATTATAAAGATGTCGGTAAAAGACACAAGAAAGAATATGATGAATAAGGGGATGAATAAGGTATTCAATGGGCAACTATTACCGAGTCAGAAAATGATGAGATCATGATGTTTTAGATTGTTTTGACATCATACATATGTTGTAAATTGTCAAGGTTAATACTGTTTATGGTGAAAATGGATAACAATAATAACAATATTGAAAGACTAAAATGGATTCAACCACTAAACCCTAGCCTAACAATGAACAAAGATCCACCATAACATATGAAGATTACCTAAGACAATGCAAATAACTCAAAATCACAAAGATTATACCATCACATGTCCACTAGGGTTTTGATCTCCATTCTTCCTATCTCCATTGATCTTGTTTGATATATTTGCTCTCAGATTTTTGTATGCACAAGAGCTCAACAAAGAACGGAATGTGGTTGCAACTAGGATCGTAGTGTAGCCAAGTACTCCAAAATCAGTCATTAGCATGTGTCATTGAAGAAAGCATCTCCTTAAATAGAAGACACAATAAGAAATGGAGGGTTAAGATTGAGAGGTGTAAAAAGAGAGGTCGGCTAGGATTAGAGGGTAGGTAGAGGAAATAATAAAATAATGAAAGAGGTAGGTAGTGTAGGAATTAAGAGATGAATGACATGTGTCATGTGTAGAAAAAGATAATGAATTAATTAAATAAATAAAGATCTATTTAATTAATAGAAGAAGTAGGACAATTAAATAAATAAAATATTTATTTAATTTAGGAAAGGGATAATTTAAATAAATAAATGTATTTATTTAAATGAGAAATAAGGCTAGAAGAGGATAAATGAATTAATTAAATAAATAAAAATTTATTTAATTAATAGAAGAATTAGGCTTAGATAATTAAATAAATAAAATATTTATTTAATTAGACATGACAATTTTGGGTGTCTACAAATACTATACTATGTTATCAAGCAAAGAACCTAGTCGATAAACCCTAAGGAACCTAGTCGGTAAACCCTAAAGTTATCGCTATCGGTTAATGAAGGCGGAATGTCTACCGAGTGAAGTTTAGTATTGACCGAGTTGTTACCGAGTTGTAACCGAGCTATAACAAAATGCATTAAATGTTTGCATGCATTATTTAATGAAGGAAGCTGATGAGCTAGAACTGATTGAATGATTGGTATGCCGTTAATATAGTTTGTTAATGAATCTAAGGCAATAGAAAGTCGGCATGAAGATCTACAGTGCAGATTGAACCGCAATACCCTGGCACAAGTTCCAAGAAATATATGCAAGTTCCTAGGCGGGGTAAAACATTTTTAGATCGAAAGATGCATTGAACCTGGACAAGATTGAAGATCTAATGGCTATGATTGATCATAGGAAATGTGATCAAGGAGATTAAGTGGTTACCTAATTGTTTATAAATAGGAAACTGTTGATAAACAATGTATGCGGGTAAGTGTATGCACAGGGATGCTACATAGTGATTACCGAGCATAGAAGCTTGAAGACTTGTTTGAATAACAGAGTATAGAAGCCCAGCAGATAGACAAGATTAGTTCTATGTCTAGATTGTATTGAAAAAATAAGAATCTACTTTAGCATTTTAGATGTGAAGTTGCAGATAGATTTTATTACTGTTATTTTGTGAAAGTGACAGAAAATCTCTTAACCGAGTGGACTTAACAGTCTTATTTGTAAAACCCTCTAGCAAGGTGACATTCTGATTGAGTGTTTGAAATCCTTTAACAAGGTCACTTCTAACAAGGTGAAGATCCTAACAAATCTGAGGGAAATCCCTTAACCGAGTCACATCTAGCAATGTGTTTGTAATCTTTAACAGGATTTGCTTTTAACTGAGCATACTCTAGAAGAGTATATTTCTTAGTGGGTCCGAAATCCCACAGTGGTTTTTCCCTATTTGGGTTTCCACGTTAAATCTGGTGTTATGAGGTTTATGATGTTTATATGCTTTTAAGTTTGCATGTTTAACAGTTTTGGTTATATTACTGAAATATATGCTACCGAGGTTGAATCTGATGTTTATATGGAAGATTAAGTTTGTATGATTCACCCCCCACCCCCCCCTCTCATCTTGTTGGCTATTAGATTTGTACTTATATTAAGTATCAAAACTATCAGTTGTCTCTTTCAGGTAGGATACTTCTCATTAAAACAGTCCTATCTGCCATTCCCAATTACTATATCTCAGTTCTTCAAGCTCCCAGATCAATCATCTCCCAAATTGAAAAGATTATTTGATCTTTTCTTTGGATAAATAACATGATAGAAGATAAAAATATTCCATTGATTTCTTTGACTAAGATGTCTCTTTCCAAGCAAGTTGGTGGTGCTGGGATTCAGGACTTATCTAAAAGAAACAAGGCTTTTGGGGCAAACTAGTTTGGTCTGTGTATACTAAGCCCCAATCTTTGTGGTGCCAAATTATGCAGGCTACGTATTTGGATTCCTTCCCATAACCCTGCTAGGATCTTCACAATTTCTAATCCTCCACAGGGGTCTTCTATTTGGAACTTTATGATCTCATGTAGGGAAGTGGTCTCTAATTTTCTCTCCTGGTAGGTCCATTCGGGGGAGGATATTCTTTTTTGGAAAGACTCCTAGAATGGCTTTCCCCCTCTTTCACAACATGATTCTCTTGCTTTTGTTTCAGTTGTTCTTTCTCAATCATGGGGAGTTAGATTGGTTGATTATGTAGATAGTGTTGATTTGTTTTCTCACAAGGTCTCATGGAAGGATCCCTCTACTCTGCCATTGTCCTTGTAGGAAATTCAAAATTTTAAATCTGTTTTGCAAGACCGAGTGGCTTTCCTTTCTAACATCAAAGATCAACTTATTTGGTGCCCTTCTAAATCGGGAAACTACTCTGTTAAAGAAGGATATTTTGTTGTTCAACAAATGACCAATCAAAATGCTCCTCATCGTGCCTTTTTGTTCTATTGGAATAATTCAGTATTACCTAAAGCTGGTGTTTTTTCCTGGCTCGCGCTACAAAATAGAATTTTGACTAGTGATCGTTTAGTCAAATTTAATATTGTAGCCTCCTTTTCTTGTGTCTTATGTGGTAAAGCTCTTGAAGATGTCAAACATCTTTTTCTTCATTGTGAGTTTGCGAGTAGTTGTTGGCATTTTGTCCTCCAAAAGTTATCTCTTTCATTTCCTTTACCTTTATCTTTATGGGACATGTTTCAATCTTGGCCAGTTTTGTATTCATCTTCTCTTTTTGCTTGTTTGCGGTTTATAATTCCCTCTTCAGTCATATGGGCCATTCGGTGGGAAAGAAACAAGCACATTTTTAGATGTGACTCATCGGATTTATCGACTGTTCTTGGGATTTTGGAAAGAAGTATTATTGAGCAAGTTAATGCTCATGTTCATAAATATTTTAATATGAATTCAGAGTTCTCTTCTTGGGACAATTTTATGATCTCTTCTTGGAAAAGTATCATTATTCCTATATCACCCACCTTTCCAAGGATTCGAAAAACACCTGTAGACAGAAATTCCATAAAATGGCATCCTCCTAATGCCCCTTTTTGTAAATTGAATTTTGATGGATCCTCCCATGGAAATCCTGGTGATTCAGGAATAGGGATAATTTTTTGTGATTATTTGGGTTCTTTATTAGCATTAAAAGCTATGCCAATTTCTCCTGGCACAAATAATATGGCCGAGGCTTGTGCTCTTTTAGAAGGTCTTGTTATGGCTAAGGATTTGAATTTCAAATACCTTCATATTGAAGGTGATTCAGCTATTTTCATTTATGCTTGCAAGGCAAGAAAAGCTGATAATTGTCATTTTCGGTATATTCTTGAACAAATATGGACTCTTCTTGATACGTTTGAGCACCTCATCATCTCACATGTTTATCGTGAAGGTAATGCATTGGCTGATTGCCTCGCTAATATGGGTTGTGACAAAACTGTTATTGATTCCTCTCGATTGGGGGATGATTTGATGAGCTTCCCAAACCTATTAAGTATAGCATGTAGAGAGTTGAGTATTTAATCTTTCTTATTATATGATTGCTCGTTTATACGAGTTGATATTCTCTTCTCTTAGTGAGGTATTTATTTTCATAATTCCATTTGGTTTTGATTTGAGGTACTTTTCTTTACTTGATCATCACTTGGCATTCATTAATGATGAGTTGGTAGTTATTGATGTTGTTTGTGTGTTTGGTACTCTCTTCTGGTGCAAAATCTGGAGATATTTATTTTCACATTGGGAATTTGTCCTTCATATGCCATTTAAAGTTTAGCGTAGCATTGTTTTCATGATTATCTTTGTACGCAGCTTCTTTTGGTTGTCATATTTTTTATGATATATCTCCTCTTTCTTTTCATTTACGACATAAAATTTTTGGGCTTCATTTCTCTCTAGCATTTCCGCATTCACCTCTTCTCCTTTGGCATTTGTCTATAATGGCGGACAGCAGATCTCATGTCGTTGGTGTCACTCATGTTTTGGAACCTTGTGTTTCCTGTAAATTCTTTGCGTTCTGTAGTATATATATATTTTGGTTGCAGTTGTTTTTTGGTGCAGGGGCATGTCAATTTTGGTTGCAGGAGTTCTTTGTTGCGAGGCCTTCAAGATATCCCAGGAACTTATTTTGTAAATAAGCTTGCATGCTCCTATTCTGTAAAATGAGCTTGCATTCTCTTATTTGTAAATGAGCCTGCATGCTCCTTTGTTGATCTCTATTTTGTAACTAGCTCCAGCTAGAGGCTTGTTCACTACTTCTCTTCTATAGTCATGCTGATGAGCAATGACCAGAGTTTTCCTTGCTGGTTCTTTTCTTTGGGAGCTCAGTTTGAACCAGGTTTTAAAGATATTGTAAAAATCATATATTATTAATAAAATATATCAAGTGGCATTGCCACCTTGCCAAAAAAATTTAAAAAAGAAAATTGTAAAGATATCTCTCCCCTTATTACGCCGAAGGCGCTCCCTTATTGTGGTGAACGACCTTCGGTTTCAAATCAACGGTGAAGAGTTACTTAGAGATGTTGCAAGACGATTGCATCAATCGTCGCCAATGATTTTTCATAATTTTAATTCGTCCAAATGCCTTTGTTGGATCGCATGCATTGAATGTGCCATTATTACCTACATCATCGCCTATGTCATCTCCAGGCAAGTGGTGCATTTGTATTGTTGACTCGTCACTCACATTAATTCATTCATTCAATACAAATCTCTACTTGTAGCTATCAACTGCCCACTTAACTTTCAAAGATAACTTCTTCTCCAACTGATATGATTCGTGTTGAGGAACTATGTATATGAGGATTATACAATTTTTCCATTTCAAGATCTCCTCGCACTAGCAGCACTCCCTTAGGTGAAAATACCCACCAAAACCTGTCAAGATATTCCATTGCAATAACCAGTCAAGATACTCTTGTGTAATTATTGTATTCATGAGAGTTTTTTCCAAAAGTGTTCTTTCTTTGGCACCAAAAAAGGGCTGACTAAGTGGCCCACAACTTCTCCCTGGAAAAGAATAAAGTGTACAGATCTTCTACTGCACAATTGATTTTAGGAGTACCCAACTGGGATGAATGATTCCTGCTTGCATACCTCTTTCTTAGGCTTTCAATTGCTCTAAATTACAATATTTGCATAAGCATGCAATAATGAGGCATAAGCATCTCCATTTGGTTTATAACCTTTTTCATTCATATCTTTCAGAACAGCCTCTACCTCCTTCCAGTGTGCTTTTCTAGAGATTGCATTTGAAATGGCATTCTAAGTCAAAAGATTGGGAGAAATTCTTGCTTCCAACATTGCACTATATGTTGCCAAAGCATGATTGATTGATCCACAACTACCATAAGCGCTAATCAACATATTAAATGTATCATGGCTTGGATAGACTCCAACTTTCATCATTTCCTTGTAAACTCTATCAACAAACTTATGCCCTCTATTTCTTGCACACATAGTCAACAAGGTATTCCATGTGACTCTCTCAGGGGTACATCCAGCAGATCTCAGTTCACCAAATGGTATTCCATGTGACTCTCTTAGAGGTACATCCAACATATCTCAGTTCACTAAAATATTGCATCATCTCTTTGAATTTTCCCTTCTTCCAATACTTACCAATAATAACATTGACCGTGCATATATTTGGATGGAAATCATGCTTAGTGCTACATATTTCTTGATGATTTCCTCTAAAACAAGAAAAGGCAAGGGACAAGGCTCTAGGTTACTAGGTTTGACATGCACTTGAGATACCAAATTTGATGGTCATCCTTTCTTATCTAATATCTGCTGTAATTTGCATTCGCATTTTCCTAACTTTGATGATTCAAAAGTTTCTTAATTTTGTCTTTGTTATGCTCTCCTGAGAGATGACTTGTGTAATTGAGACATGCGATCATGTAGACATTACTAAGAAACACATAATTCAAAAAGGGAAAAAGAGGCCTAATAATTTGGGGTGTCAAATCTTGCACCTCTGCAATAAAAACCATGTTGAAAATGAATAAAGCAAAAGGAACAACCGCAAACATTTCTAGTAGAAATACAAGCAATGATAAAAAAACCAATGAATGCTAAAAATGAAGTTAAGAATGCAACAGTTGCGGTTACTGCTCATTTCACTTATATACATAACCCTCTCCAAGAAATTTTTGATCTTCCATCCATTACGCTATGAAAGCACAACATTTCTGATTCATATTGCAATTTTTTTTGGTTCTTAGAGAGCTTTTCTGCAACATTCTCAATGCTAAAGACATCGACACATGCTAAAAGGCTAGGAAGCATTGTATTTCCACGTGTTGAAGCTTTGTTTCTTTCCTGGCATTCCCAGAATGGCTAAATTCAGAGCTTCATATTGCAAATCTTAACAAAAAATATTAATGCCCAATATTTGATTTGTAAGCTCTCTCATTTTGAAGGTATCAATGCTGATGAAAGAAGGCCTATCTAAATATTCTAATAGATATTCTTGAATATTTGCCTTGTATTCAATTTTTTTCTTAATTCTAAGAAATCAATGTTCATTTATTTAAATTCATTTTATGAAATTTAATAAGATTCAAAATAAATCTTTTTATTCTAATAAATTTTAATATCTAATTACAAGTCAAAGTATTTTTCATATAATACAATCTTAAAATTTCACTTACAACTTATTTATAATTTCAATTTTAATTGTAGTAAAATCTCCACAGTTCATGATGTATTATGCTTGAAGTTTCTAGATTCAACTATGTATATTTTGTTAGCATCAACGTTTCAGATCACACTCCATGATCCATCATCAGGATTTTTCTCTCATATGCTCTCTCTCATCCTGATGATGGATCATGGAGTGTGATCCTAAAAGTTGATGCTAACAAAATATGTACAATTGAATCCATAAACTTCAAGCATAATGTATTAAAATTATTAATTTATCCCAATATTTCATCCCATATGGTTAATTTTGAACCATAAGTTCCCCACTTCATAAAAAGGAACAAAGATTCAAAGACTTCTTCCAGGAGGGATTCTTTTTCAAGATTGATGAGTTCTAGAGGTTAAGTGCAATTGGAGATGGTAAATGATAAACTAATACTGTAAAATCTAAAAAGGATAAAGGATATGTGACATTGTACATGGATAAAAATAACATTATAGATTAAATTAATAAATAGAGATTTAAATGTAAAATCACCGATTACAATTTAAGTGAATAAGATATTGTTTAGCTATTTTAATTTGATTTTTACATTAATTTCATTCATATGTTAATAGAGATAATTTAATGCTTGAATGAATTTTATTAAATAATTAAAGTGTAAAACTAACTTAACTCCAAGTCAAATCTCATTACTTTGTACTTCAAAACGTACTCTATTTTTAGTCATCCAATACGTGAAGTTTGTTGTTGATGTATATTGTCTATTGGATCCTTTGATAAACACACTTATCTTATTAGCATCAATGATTGACTATTTAATTTGTGATTCTATAGATGACCAACAAACAAAGCTTTCAATCAAAGGGAAATGAATGCTTTCAATTTCTTACCTTAGACATACATGTCAATCTTGTGGATTCTTCAAAGTTTTTCTATCTTTTGACATATTTAAGCTAAAAAATTTAAACTTTATAATATCAAATGCTTATTAATTTTAAACATATAATTAAATCATTATTAATTACAATATATTGCATTACAAATAAATTATTTTTAATAATTAATATTATTTACATATTGTCCTCTCTACCTCTATCACATTACCCTTCTATCTCTCCCACTATCTCCCTCTCTATCAATTGTAAACTTAGCATAAGCCTACTGGTAATGGAGCCTTATCATGTGTCTAATTCAAAAAAATTATTTCAGTCATGTTTAGATCCATTTAAGTGGAATTATATTATATTTAGTATATATTTTATATAAGATCATAGAATTATACATTTAAAAAAATATTTGTTGTCAAATTTTATTTATATATAATTATAACATATATAAAAATAAAAATAGAAATAAGGAAGATGGAACTTCAAAACCTTGCGTTGGGGGCGAAATTGACTTGGAAAACGTATGAACCTCCGAACAAGTTATGGTGTAGACTCTTTAGGAGGAAATATTTGGATTTGGAGAATCCGAATAGGATCCTTACCATAGTCGATGCTGCTAGAGGTTCTTCGACTTGGAATTTCTTGTGGGACTACAGGAACATCATTATCGATCATATTTCTTGGCGCATTGGCAATGGCCAGACGACTATGTTCTGGCGCGACTCATGGGAAGGTGAGAAGGTGCTTGGTGACTTATTTGTAGAAAAGGAATGGGTCAAAGAGGTTGAAAGCAAGGTCGACCTTTTTGTTAAAGATTATGTTGATGACAGCTTGAGTAATGGTGGGGTGTTGGGGTGGAAAACTATTGATATTGGAGAGAGAATGTTATGTTTGAAGTTGGTAGATCTTTTGAAAAATAGATGCGTCTTGTAGTCGGAATATGAGGACACCATATTTTGGTGTGCCTCTAAATCAGGTAAGTATAGTGTGAAATTGGGGTATGAGATCCAACATCACAGATTGAGAGAAAGCAAGTGGCCTTATTATCTTTATTGGAACAACATTGGTCTTCCTAAAGTTGGAGCCTTTATGTGGATTTCACTACATGGCAAATTCTGACTGGTGATAGATTGAAGCATATTGGGATTTCAGGACCGAGTTGGTGTGTTATGTGCAAAGGGAGTGAAGAGACAACTAATCATTTACTCTTTCATGGTCCCTTCGCGGATGCATGTTGGGATTGGCTCGTGGATAAATTGCAGTTCTTTTCGATTAAAAATAAGCTCCTTAAAGATTTCCTTCTTGCGTGGCCTAAAGCAAGTCATTCGAAGTGGAGTGGATTGTGGTTGATTATCCCTGCTTTGTTAGTTTGGCACATCTGGAAGGAGAGGAATAGGAGGATATTCAGAGAATCTTGTCTTTCATTGGAGGAGGTGATTTTCAAAATCAAGGTGGCAATTGAAGAAGTGATTAATGGCAAGCCCCCCAAAGTTAAATCATTCAGGTATTGTAGTTGGGATAGGGATATGGAACGCAATTGGTCACTCAAGGACTGGGGTTTGGGGTGCCCTCCAGTTCCCAAAACCAATAGGAAGCTAGTTAGATGGATTCCTCCACAATGTGATTGGGTGAAGCTGAATTTTGATGGAGCGAGCAGAGGGAATCCTGGGATTTCAGGTATTGGTGCGGTCATTAGAGATTCCTCGAGACAATTGATGGGAGGCTTGTTTGGGAGTTTGGGCTTTGCCACAAATAATGAAGCAAAGATAAGGGCATTGGCGACTGGACTGGACTTATGTGTTCAGAAAGGGTATGACAAAGTCATCATTGAAGGAGACTCGCAGATTATCATTAACGGTATTTCAAAATCTAGCTTTCAAAATTGGAAACTAGGTAAGTGGATACCTTATATTAATAAGCTTCTGGGATCTATTAACTCTTTTGAACTCAAACATACTTTTAGGGAAGGAAATAAGGTGGCAGATCTTTTGGCCAATGTTGGGATTGATAAGGATCTTAGTGCAATCATATTCGACAAAGAGGATGCAGACACAATAGTTTTGGAAGCCATTTTAAATGAGATCCCAAATTTGACTCGCATGGGGGTTGGTTAGACATTGATTGATGTTAACGCCTCTCGCGAACCGAACCATAGGTGGCATAGTTGAGTGATAAAAGGGAAATTAGAACTGTGTTTCGGCTCCTCGTGATTCCCAGTCTACAGAAAGTAGCGGTGACAAGTACGAGTTAGTCATACCTCTGGCAGATTGAAGTATATGATGGCAATTAAAAGAGTAGTGCACGGATCCCATAAGATTTCTTTGGAATGGGAGTTTGCATGTTTCCAGTAGTTTGCATTCTATTTAAGGAGGAACAAGATAGAGACAGATGTATTATGATTGGATAGCCATAATGCCGCCTTTTGTGGGTCTGAGCTGTGTTAACTGTGAGAACTCTCTAGAGCGACAATGCCTCAACCTATTCGTGTTGGAGGAAGAAATCTGTGGGGCAATTATCTCCCTGGTGGATCGTTCCTTGAGCTTAGATCATTATTGGTGTGATGGGCTTGTTTATGGAGCGGTAATCACTCCCATAGTGGATATCCTGGAGTCACGGGTGGAAGGTGTCGGTTTGATGCAAGGATTTGTTAACCCGGTGAACATCCATGCCGTGGCGGATGCAATTTTTGAACTGCGAGAAGGGGTCAAGGAGAGCATCTTGAAGTTGTATTTTGAGCCTGTCGATAACATTTCTTCCACATCTAATACAGAGGAATCATCGAGAAATGGGCAGGAGGAGTCCGATGGTGATGAAGATGAGGAAATGGATGCAGAAGGAGAGAAAGAGGAGGAAGCATATGAGGGAGAGGAGCTGGAAGAGGACATGGAAGAGGAGACAGACTCAGACATCGAAGATGAAGAGGAGGTTGATGGAGAGGCAGCTCGTAGAGAAGAAAGGCCCTGTTCGCGAGAGAGGCTTGGTGCACTTTCAAGATAGGTGTGTTGAGCGACAACCTCAACAATTTCAGGAGGCTCCTAGATTCAGATGATTGGTGGCTTTCGAAGGGGTCAACTGACAATCACCTCAGCATAGGGGATGCAGTGGTGGAAATACTTCGCTTTATTAGACAGAATTAGGGAATAGGATACTAGTGTTCAGGCAGTTTGGGGTGTATTTTCCAAGGTTTTTTGTAGTCGGGTTCTAATTGTAGCTATGCTCTCTCCTTAGTTGAAGAGATTTTTGTATTGGATATGTGATAGAATAACTATGTATTTATTTTCTTTTATTAATATAGGGCGCCCACAGCTGATACCACTTACCTTTAAAAAAATAAAAAATAAATAAAAAATAGAATTTATAAATAGTTAATTATATATTTATAATTTTTAAAATATTTTGTTTTTAAAATTTAATAATTATTATATTACACTACATAAAAATATATTATTTATTTTTAAATTTTTTTAAATTTTCATATATATATGAAAATCTTAATAATATTATCTATTGATGGTTTCTATTATATTTATATGTATTATTAAATTTAATTATCATATATTCACTTTGATGTGTTCTATCTATTATTGTTAATCCTTTATTTTTTATTACAAATAATTGTTCTAGGCAAAGAACCACCTAGTTGTTTATAGACAAACACATAAGTATATTCAGTAGGAAGTATTCTAAATTAGGGTTTTGACCAAATCTATATATCCATCACTATCTCCTCGAATTTATCTCCCTCTTGCTCCTCTCTGTGTCTCTTTCTAACCTTATCTACTTTTATCCATCTAGCTCTTTATATACTACCTTAGTGTACAAAGTGTATTCTAAAGAGATTTGGAATCTCAACTGGGGAGAATTTGGTCTCTCTCTCTCTCTCTCTCTCTCTCTCTCTCTCTCTCTCTCTCTCTCTCTATATATATATATATATATATATACCCCTCTATAACTCTCTCCATACATCACTTTATATTTCTTCCTCTCTATATATTTCTCTCCCATCTCTATCCTCTCTCTCCTCATTTCTCCCTCCTCTCCATATCCCTCTCTTTATCCATCTCCATCTCTGTCTCTATCTCTATCTTTCTATGTCTTTGTCTCTATCTCTATCTCATTCTCCCCTCCCTTAACTCTCTCGTTGTTCCCTCTTTCCCTACTCCAAACATTATATGACCCTGTTAGTAATGGAGCCTAATTATCTTCTTGATTCAAAGGTTCTTTTTTAGTTATCATTTCTCCATTGAGACATTTGTTGTAAAAAAATCATTTGACAAATGACCTACCAATTGACATCATCTACTACATAAATATATACAAAATATAGACCAAACAAAAATCCATTTGAATTTCCATGCCGCAATTATTCGACTTACCCATTGCACACCAAAGTGCAATTGCTAGTTTTATATATACACTAGTTGTATACCAAAGAAAAACACATTATGATAAAAAGACAAAAACCCACAAAATTTAAATAAACTATCCAACTACCTAGGAGCGTTACGCACTATTCTTTACATCTCCATCACATCACCATAAACGCGTGCTAGGTCAAACTGCTATTCATAGACGGCATAATAGATGGAATTGATTACGTACAACGTACCTAGCATGTGTTCCATCAAATTAGCATGTGACAAAGTTGCATAGCGTTCCACGTTAGCTTCTTTTAGTAAACAATAATAGGCCGCAATGAATACTTGTACAAAAATTGAATTGTTCCATTAAAGCTTAACGGCTTTCTACTCACGCACGTGTATCAAGGGTTTTTTAATGTGATTTAACTTCTATAGCTCATTAAAGAGGAAGTGTACGAGTTAAGTGTAAAGTCTGAATAATATAAGCAAAAGGGGAATAAGATTGTCTTTAGGTAAAAACTCTGAATATAAGAGAAGGATGAATAAGATTCCATTTAAGTGAAAAGACTGAATATAAGCAAAAGGGAATAAGAGATTCTATTTATAATGAGCAAGTTGGATTGATGTATAAAAAGTTTAGTGGATTGATGTATAAGTATTAGCATGGTTTATAAAATTTTAAAGGATGAAGTAGAGATCATGTCTTAAATAATTTTTAGATAATAGATATTTTGTTTGGGTAAAAGAAATCAATTAATAATGTAATTTTGATATGTGTTATCAAAAGGGTAGAGGGTCTTATAGGGTAGAGCACTCTAACTTTGCGCTTCCCAAAATCTATCTTAGATATTTCAAATTTCTTTCAATTTTGCATAGTTGTTTCCTTGTCAAGTCCCTTACTTCAAAAATTTGGTTTCAAGTTCACATAGTCAAATATGATGCCACAAAACATGCCTTTTATACCAAGGTGTCCAGAATGATCCCAAAAAGAAGACCCATAGTTGTGCACTAAGTCATGTTTATTGGTGTGCTGATGTAATATGACATAATTGGTTACTTTTTCAACTTTGCTGGAATCTTTTTAGGGATAAAGTATTGACATGATACTTTTTGTGTTCCATTATTGAACTAATTGTGCCCCAACTACCATCCCCACTATTAGACCCCACTCCACTATAGGGCCCTCTCCCCTATCAATAGATTGCAAAAACAATCAAAGGTTGTTATAACACTTACCAAAAAAGAATCTAGGTTAAGCAATAAATATAATTAGTAATCACGTAATTAATCTAAAGTTTGGTGATAAATTAATATTATAATTAAAATAAAGGAATTAAATAACTAGTTTTTGAAAATAATGATGAAGGTTTTATGTTGGACTCATTTATTAAGATATGGAAATGAATTGCCCACAATGTGATAAATGTCTTAAAATCTAAACAATCATGGAAAATTCTAAGATTTGATCTTGAGCTCTTTGAGTTCAATCTTGATTACCACTGAATTGATAATGATGCACACGTTTCAATTGATAAAACATAGAGTCTGGACCCTATTCACTTTGAACTCTAATCTCATATGCACTTGTAGGCAATGAGGGTGTTTATAAACACTTTAAGGGAATCTTGCAAATCATTGTGACCAATTTCTCCTAGGTCAAGCCCCTAGATCAATTAACTTTATGCCTTTAAGCAAATATTGAAGACAATGTACACAAGCATGTAGGTGGCCTATGAATAGATGTAGAGTCTAAGTCTTTTTACCCTTTAGAAAATTAAACTATGAATGAATTTTTTTTTTCTTGTTTCAACCTTATCTCTATATGTATTTTTTCAATTAGAAGCACATTAAATGTCATTAAATACCAAAATATAACAATTTTTAACTTAAGCATTGATCTCCTTTTGTAAAGGGTTTCGGGTCCCTTCAAAACCTGTTGTTGCTTTAATAAAAAACAATCTTTAACTTAAACATGTGTTAAGTGAACATAATTACTAATGAAAAGAGGAGACAAAGTTGGATTTTGAATTATAAGTTTAAATTTGAGATTTATTGTTGCAAGCCATAAAATCAACCCAAAGTGATGCAAAAATGAAGATGAATAATGATGTAATGATCTTGAGACAAGAAGTAAATTGGTTAGGGTAAGAGTGAATGAAGCGTATAAAACAGGCTTAGTTAGTGAGTATGTGAGGATAAGTGCAAATGAGAGTAAATGCAAATAGGTAAGATTAGGGCATGAGACTAATCTAGCACAAGAGTGTGCCACTTGTCAATATATAATTGCATTGAAGACATTCCAACAAGGTGAGCACTAAATTAATGGGTAGATATCGTGGGTATGCTCCTATGATAAATAAATAATTAAAATAATAACCAATAAATGCTCTATGATAAAGAGTTAGGATTGAACTTTTTGAAATAAATGTATTATATTAAATATACTTTTTTAAAGATAAATATAGGTAGTTAGCTCAAGTCTAGATGCTAGAAGATTTAAGGCATGATGTCTTCAAATGATTTGTCAATATGTTAAAACAAAAAGACTTGTCAAACAAATGTTATGGAATTTGAAACTATCTATGTTTTATATCTAGATCAATTCTATGATTACAAAAGTGATTAGTACAATTACAAGTTTAAAATCTAGTCTACAAAAGTGAATTTTATTTTATTTGATTTATGTAATGTGCTCACCTAGATGTCTATGGCTTGTAATAGCTAACTAGCAATTTCTAAGAACACCTTTGTTGAGTTTTACAAGAAAAATAAATTTAGGCAAATTTTAATATGTTGATTTAATAGATTTGAAAATGATCGAAGATAAGTAGTCATGTAGTATGCCCTAGATGTTGATGTAAGCATGTAACACAATACTAATGACCTGCAAATTTTCTTGATTAATAATACCATGTTATATTTTTGAATGATTTATAGGTGTGTTTAGATTATTTGAAGTAAATAAGGGTTAGTCCTTACATACAACCCTAAGAGGTGTTAATTAAATATTTTTCATGTTAATTCAACACACACAATCATTGTGAAGGGTTGGATTGAGCCAAATTTTAATTTTAAATATTGAAATGGTTAGGATTTTTTCCATGATTATGAATCAAAACATGGGTGATGGATGGATAGATAAAGTGTTAAGACTAGTCCTAATATTGATGGAACAGGTTAGGTCCAGGTTATGTTACATATTTTAACAAGAGAATATGTCACATGTACTTTTATCATTGCATGGAGGATAATCGAATCAAGGTGAGTCTAAAATAAAGGGGCAAGTTTAAGGTATGCAATTTTCAACATTATATTGTGTACCCACCTTGATTTGCACATAAACTACTATGAAGATGCATGTAGAACAACCAAAATAAATGTAAATATTAACTCTCATAAAAATGATATAAATATGGATGTTGCTTTGATACATTCTCATTGCAATGAGTGCTTCATCTAGAAACTTGCAAAAATATAAAATATTGAATGCGTGAAATATGATAGGAATTTAAAATAGACATGAGTTGTCTTCAACCAAAAGAAAAGGAAAAGGACTTCTAAGAAGGTTTTTCTTAGAATTGAAAGAGGATATTATCCATGTTAGAAGAAATAATAGGCACAACTTGAAGCAAATAAAATAATTTGATACCATCTAAAATAAAAGTGAAAAAACTCATTACTAAACCATACTTGTGAAATGAATATTAATAATCTTGTATGCTCCTCCTTGCCCCCTTCCTTCCCCCATAAAAGAAAAATGTTGCATGCACGAGTGCAATAAATTTTGAGGAAAAAATTGAACAAACATGTCAAATGAAGTAAGCTTGGAAAGACTAAGTATGCGAGAATATAAGGATTTTATCATTTAAAAATATAACAAGAGGAAATTGTAATATAATAGCTAATGGTAAGAGGAAAAGTTCTCCTAATGTTATCCCCGATTAGGATTGTAAATCAAGTGAATGTGACCGTGAATACTAGGTGAGAAAACATCGTAAGCACAAACAAGTGTAAGATGTCATTGTGATAATATGTAAAAAAATATAATCATCATAAACATGTTGGCAAAATACATGATCATGATTAGCATAAACATGTGGAAGCCACGAAATATAAGCATAATACTCATAAATGAATCCTATAATCACAAGAAAAGTTCATGTTTGTAAACATATAATCATGTTTATTAACTATTAGAGGTAAAAGTGAGAAATACATGGATCATAGAATATGAATGTAAGTATATCACCACTAGAGTGGAAGTGTGTCAAGCATTGTAAATAAGATGTCCTCAAGAGGGAGAGACAGTTCATATTATTTATAAAAAAAATCTAATGTATAGACACAACATGGAAGATCGAAGTCTCAACCAATGATATGAACATCATCTATCAAATCATCTATGTCCCAATTATGTTTCTTGAAACCACCTTCAAGTAAGTGGATTTCATGATACTATGAGACAATATCCTGAGTAAAAATGCTCAAGAGAGGTGCAATAGATGCTTTTACTTTTCGTATCCATTGTTCATGTGTCTTTAGAGTTGGATTTATGGATGTAATTTGTGCTTGCTTTCCAATGAGATTTTTCTATTAAATTTGTGTAGTAGAAGGAATTGTGGAGGAAAATAGAACATGAAGCAATCTGATTTTGAAACCTTACTTTCTTATTTTAGTGTCAATGATAGGAAAAAAATATTCCTCTCTTTTTTTGTATGAAGGGTGACGTATAAATCTTTATTGTTTTTTCCTTTTATAAAATATGAGAATTAAGTCTTTCTTTTTATTCTTCTTTCATGAGAATGTATGCAAGATAATGATCTACTTTGGCACAAAGAACCACAAGTATTAAAATATTCTCTCTTGGGAGGAGCTCTCCGTGCAACTCGAGGTGTTTTAGGTCTTGTTTATTGATTTTGGAGGGAATGGAGGTAAAAAAGGATGTCTTCATCCATTCTCTGGCTTGTATGATTCTTTCATTGATAATTTTATTTTCATCTAAATGCATATTATATAATTCTTAGTACCCACGAAGAGGTTCCTTAGGGGCATTCATATAAGCATTCAATGTAAAATGACTCAACTTTGAAACAAACATATATAGATCTCACTTCACCTTAATAGTTATATCTCGAGGAACATATTTCAAACATTCATAAACCATAAAATATATTTCTTTTAGCTTTTGAGACAAATGTATACTAAGTGACATACAAAATATATTAAAAAATAAATAATTATAAATAATACATTCACTTCTTTAAGGATGTGTAATAAAGGAAACAAAATACAATTCAATATAATCAAGTACATCATTAGTCATCTTCAACAGGATATTTGAATGCATGTACTTAAATGGTCACATACAAATTCTTTGATACAAGTGTTATATTGATTAGTTGGATCAATAAGGGTACAACACATGGATGAACATAGATCATACCAAAAACATACAAGGGTACATATTAGTTGTTGTGTGATATCTTCTAATTGTAGAATAAAATCCCAGAGGTGTAGGAGGAGAAATAGCTCCATCACATGTCATACCCATAAAATAATCCATATGTGCATATGAAAGATAATAACAATCATTTCAATCCACTACACCTCTACCCACATGAATATGTGCTATGTCACCAGGTCAATGTTGCACCTAATGAAAGTCTACTTTGCTAGACCTTGATTGAATGAAAGAAAGTTTTTTATAAATTTGAATTATGAAAAGCAATAAAAGGTTGTCCATCATTAACATGCATCATACTATTACAAATCGTATTCTAACATATATTTTAATATAATAAAAATTTGTGTATTATGCCAATTAACTCTGGATGATAATGACAAAGTACATGTTGATCATACCCCTTCAGTAAATTTGTAGATGGATCATGTTATGTTCCCAAAGATATGATATTATAATGTACTTAGGTGAGTAGACATGCCAAAATATGGCACACATCCCTTAAGTTAGTTACATTGGGATATTTGGATAGCTTTTGTAATTAATTATATCAAGCGATGAGTAGGGCTTTGTTAGGATTACCCCCCATTGTATAATTGAGATCTTTATATAAAGGAAGCTATTATCACAATAAGGAGATGAGTGTGCAATGACACACTAAGGAGATGAGTGTAGTGTGATGTTATATTTGGGACCTCTTAGAGACATAGCGTGGAGTGTCTTCTTCCATGAAGAGTATTGAGGTGTTACCCTACATAGGTTCACTCTATTTCTGCATATATTGGATATTAGGGAATATTAGCCCACAGTCATTTATTGTGTTGCATGAGATCTATATTCCACATAATATTATTTTTACTATTATATGCACAAACATCATCAAGTGGTATTAGAGTTATGATTCGGGTAAAGGTAGACAAAACTCTAGTTTTTGAAGATTTGTGTATATCTACCAAATGACTACAATTTCTTCTGTAATTTGTTTACTAAAATTAAAGGATCATATAAGGAAGCTAAAGTCCAAAAATTAAGGTTTTATCATCAATATTTAGTGAGCTATTGCAATTTTATGATTTATCATAAATTCACTTTCTATGCCATAGATCAAGGAATTTTTATTTTATTTTTTTACATTTTTGGAAAGCTAATCAAAATTCATTAATTTGAGGTTGATTACATCATGTATTTTTCATATCGAAGTTGGGTCAATTGGATTCAATAGAATGGTTATCTATTGAAATCATTTTTCCACAAATTATAGTATTGATGGCGGTTACTAATTTTGATGGAAGTGGAGACGCATTAGAATGGCGGTACACACATAAAACATCTGATGGTAAAGTTGTGGCATGGAAAAAAGTTTATGATTTTTATTAAGAGGTGAAGCTTACAAATGGTATTTATTATTACGTAAGGATATTAATTCTTTGGAAGATGATGAAGAAACTAAAGAAGAGGAAGGGAAAAGGAGGAAGAAAACGAAGATGAGGAAGAAGTGGATGAAGAGGAAGAAGAAAAATATGATGGAGAAGCAAAAAAATTAGAAGTAGGAGGAGATGATACATGCACATGCACTTTAGCTCCAAGATAAGAATTTTCAATCCTTCAAATTCATGGACATATTCAAAAGGAAAAAGTTATTCTCTATGAACCCTAGCAACAAGTATAATTTTGTCAACATGGAATTAATAAATAACATCAACTTCGATAGTCAAATATTATGCACACATGTTTTTTTTAAAGATTTAAAGCTCTACTTGGATAAATATGTTCTACTTTCAAAATTTCATGCTTTGGATATGGATAGGTTGGATATCGTCCTTAGTTATCCTTGATTAGAATTTGTGGGAATAATAAACAATAATGTACAAAAGGAGTTCATGAAGCTTTGATACAAAAAGAAAAAATATATTACAAGATATTACACACAATAAAGTACAAAGAAACGTCAAGGAAGAGCAAGTTCAAGAATCTTGTGAAGATTGTACTAGTGAATTACATGAAGAAAAAGAGTTACAAGATATAGAGAAAAAACGACGAGACAAATAGTTCTATCCAAGAGTTAGTAAAACAAGTGGCAAAAAATAGCAAAAAATCAAAGAAGGATCCAATGATAACAAAGGGTGTAGCATACATGCATCCACATCATTATGAGAGGAAACAATGGTGGAGGAAACCCCCGTGGATACATGATAGTATAAGGAATCAACAAGAAAATCACTATGGACTTACAAGGAATCGAGGAAACAATTACAACAACCAATGGTATCGTAGGCTTGTAATGACTATTCGTGGAAGCAAATGACTTGCTATGATAAGGAATGGAATCAAGTGGGTGCAACAAATTATGCCTCGAGGATGGGATCTAGGCACTATCAAGTAAAATATATGATAAGGATCACCTATGAATGGTTCGATGATTGTTCATGGCATCATTTTGTAATAACTTGCAATAGTGATACTATTTGGCTTTTTTCTCATGTTTAAGGAATGAAACATATCAAGGAGGGGTGACATGCTATGTACCAAGGGATATGATATTATAGATGTATTTAGGTGGATGGAGATGTTGACATCTGGTACACATCCCCTAAGTTACTTATATCGATCACGTGGATAACTTATATAATTAATTATATAAGGTGATGAGTAGCCTTCATTGGGATTAGTTCTCCATTGCATTATTAGGAGGAGGTCTATGTAAAAGAGGTGATTATCATTGTAAGGAGATGTGTGAAGTACAATATTATCTTTGGGATCTCTTGAAGATATAGCGTGGAGCTACTTTTTCCATAAGGAGTATTATATGGAGTTATCCTACCTCAAAGGTTTACTCTATTTTGCATATTTTGGATATTAGGGTATCTTGGCCTACAAATATCTATTGTGTTGTGTGAGATTTATGTTCTACATTATATTATTTCTATTATTATATGTGTGGAGCTTATCATATCCAATAGACATATATGGAGGAGAATAATAAAATCAACACTAGATAAACTTTGAATGATAATTTCCAACAGTTCACTTAATGTCATTAACTTTATAGGGTAGTTTGAGGCTTAAAATAAATAATAAATTAGAAGCATCAATCTCACGATGTGTTTGAGTGTGATTAATTTTATCTCCTCCTCTAGACATGGAAGTTTGTTCAACCCTGCCCTATATAGCTTTTGCAAAAGTGCATCAAGTGTGGAAGTGGGTATAAAAGTGGTAGGGTCATCGGAGACACGAGATGATGTATATAGAGGATGAGGAATATGAAGAGAGCAAATGATAGTAAAGGGAATAGAAGTAAAAACAAGAAATGTACACATATGGAGTAATTGATAAGATGAAATGAAGGAGTATGACTAGTGGAGTAAGAAGTAAGCGGGACATTGGAGTATGATAAAAAGAGCACACAAGCACTAAGAATGTGGGAAGGAGACTAAACACAAGGGGATAGTGCTACACACAACACAAGAGGAATTAACATGAGGTATTTTAGAAGTGGTAGGGGTGATAACTTAGAGTTGCCTGATGTTCTCGGATATCGAATGCATGTTTCTCTCTAGGTAATATGTGTTTATATTATTATATCTACATAACATATATGGTTAAATTTTAGAAGTGTAAGTTAAAGGAGACAAATAAATATAAAAGTATATATATTATCCTCAACTTCTTGTACCTATATTTGAAGCGGGTTTGTGCCTATGAACTTCTTAAACAAGGGCCATGTTCTCCTAAGTTATCAAATCCATAGGGAGGACCAATCCAATGCACTTTTCTCATGATTATGATGTAATTAAGATGCTCTATTATTTTGCTACGATGCTTTCATGTGAATGCTCTTAAAATAATTCCTTTATCTACCAAGTTATTTGTAAATGAATGATGAATGTCCGCATATCACATAAATTCACAAAAATATGAAACAACTCTAACCACAACCATTAATAAGAGAGAGTCAACAAAATTTAACTTTAAAAGTTGAAGGATTAGATATACATGCTAGAAACGATCCAAACAAATAATACTCAGAAATCTAATCCAAAAATAATAAATAATAAATAATAAAAAAATGAAATAATCATAAAGCTCTATTGATACTACTATTTCGCTTTAAACTAAAGCTTCTTTTTGTAATAATGTTATGCTTTAGATTCAAGTTCAAGCAAATAAAGTGTTGCTAGAGGTGGCCCACCTCCCGAAGTTACTTGATCACTAGGGTAGTTCCTTGTGTATTGTGGCTAGGGTCCCTCCGGACAGTTCTGCTTCTTG
Source organism: Cryptomeria japonica (assembly GCF_030272615.1). Lineage (NCBI taxonomy): Eukaryota > Viridiplantae > Streptophyta > Pinopsida > Cupressales > Cupressaceae > Cryptomeria > Cryptomeria japonica. Next base: position 103,200,865 of record NC_081409.1, on the reverse strand, counting down.
CGATCATTCTCTGCCTCCCGCCCGTAGGCATGGGTAGAGCTTTTCTACTTGCGTTGTCATTCCCCCATATCTTAGGCTCCTCATTGCCACTCTGGCAACATGAGTGGCTTGATTCAATTTGATGATGCTTTGCCTCACCCTTGCATGTAGGTTTTGCCTTTGGGTGGCTCTTGGGCAGGGCGGGGCCATCTATTGGTGGTGGCAAGAGTTGGCCGTTGGTTGGTGGTGATGGTGGTTGGCCAGACTCCTCAAAGTGTCTCTGTTGGATGGCTCTCGCAATTTCACTAATAAGGAATGAAGACAAAGATTTGACGAGGGGTGGCCCATTCCTAATGTCACCCTAGACTTCGTTGATGTATGAGATAAACTGAATGAGTAAGACCCTCCTCTGTCTCCTATTGATATTGCTCTTGCTGCTTAAGCGATTTTATTGTTATTTTTGTTATCTTCCTTTCTAGACACTATACGTGTGACTATAAGAAAAATGATCTTATGTCCTATATTTTTAGACATGTATACATTTTTTAATTAGTACAAAATAATACACATATTTATTATTATTTAAAAACAAATATATATACTACTTTAAAATTTATTATTTTTCTATCTCATCAATTTGATTCAATTATAAACATAAACCATTCATGTAAATCTCATCATAACAAAATTTAAACTATTCAAACTCTCAATTCTCAAAGTACAATCAAGTGCATTTCAGACTTTTCAAAAAGGCACCGACAATATTGCAAAAACAAATTGCTCTAAAATAACACGCCAGCATAAGTTATTCCTTAGAACACGAATCCATCTCAGCAAACAGCAAAATAACGTCGTCCTCACGACATTTTTCCGTCGCTGTCAAATGACGGAAGATCAATTCCGCAAAACACGGCGCGACAAAGAGAGATACACGTTGCTTTTATCGCTGAATATTTTTTATTCTAAAAATGAACCCGAATTTTGGGATAGGTCAAATCCATTTTCGCCTGTTAAATGCCCTGCATATTCGTGTTCTCCGGGCCGGAGAACTCTGTTAGGGTCTCCTCACATTGTTTCTGTCGCTGCGAACAATCATAGTGAAAAATAAGGAGGAAAAAGAGTTTGGAATTGCAATGGAGATCGAGAAAGCAGTTTCGGAGAGCGGCGACAAAAGATTGCAGGCAAAATTCAAGCAATCAATTTACGTCATTCAAAGAACTCTTTCGCTTTATTCGTAAGTCTGTTAAATTCTTCAGTTCAAACTCTTTTCACGTTTATGATTCGAAGCTCTAGGCCTTGGGAACCGTAAATCATCTCACAAAATTTTGAGCGGAATAAATTTGAAGCAAAATTGTGAAGGCTTTTTTGTGGTTTCTTTTATTTATTTATTTTTAATCTGTTAATATTAAGATTCCTACGCACAGGAAGACAAAATGTTGCTGGTGAAGCTTCAAATTATTTGTGAAAACTTAAGAGCAAAATAAATTTGAAAATGAATTGGGATTTTTATCTGTAGTTTCTGTTAACTGTTTATTGTCAATATTCTAATGCTGCCTGCTAGAAGAAAGCTGTTGAATACGCAAATTGTTTGAGAACATTTAAAGCAAAATAAATTTGAAGATAAATTGGAATTGTTCTTCTTTTTAAGATTCTTATGCAGAGGAAAAGGAATTTCTATATATTATAAGAAAGCCGGTGAAGCCACAAAATGTTCGTATAAATTCAGAGAAAAATAATTATGAAAGCAAATTGGGCTTGTTTTTCAGTTGATTTGCCGTTTTCGTTAAGATTCTCATGCAGGGAAACAAACTGTTGCACTTCATAAGAGCGGAGTTTCTAAGCATTTGAAGCCACAAATTATCTGACAAAATGTGGATGAACATAGATTAGAAAATAAATTGTGGCTGGTTCCTTGTATTTTACTGTTAAGATTCCTATGCAAAGGAAATTAAATGTTGCATGCCATTGGAAACACGGACTCAAAAGCCATAAATCACTTGACAAAATTTAGAGTACAGTATCGTTAAATTTGAAGAATAGTCATCTTTATTTTGGTCTTGTGTTTGATCTGTTGTTTTAAATTTGTATTAACAATTTTTTTTATTATTATAAAATTCGGATCTAGATGATTTTGGAGTTTTTCAGAGCAAGGATTTTTGTGCAAATGTAATTTTATTTTGTCTTCAATTATGCATTCCAAACTTTTATTGTTTTTGAAGTCTTTGGTCCCACCTTAATAAATCTTAAGTAAAATAATGAGACATGGGTTGATAATTGATTGCGGCACAGGTTTTAGAGAGAAGTCAAATTTTCTTTGTATCTAAAGGGAAGAAAAAATGATTTAAAGTTGAAGTAGTATTTTTTTGATAAATAATTAAATGTTTCAGGCTTTCACAACATTTTTGTTGTTTAGAACTGCTTCTGGCATTGCTTTGTGAGAAACATTTTGACTGTTCTAAATTCTCACATGGTGGTCTTAGAAAAATACGATATGTTTTTTAATTGGTTGATCGGGAGTTATAATGGATCCCCCACCCCTGGAAAAAAGCCAATGTGCAAAAGTTAGAAGACGATTCAAGATAGATTTGTATCACAGCCTTTCTCTGCCAGGGATCAAAAAAGGAACTAGATAATTATCAGTCTTTAATGAAATTGCTTCCTAGGTCTTCATACTGCTCCATTTCTAGGTTACCCTGGAGTCTGGACAACTGCCATCTGCAAACAAGCTTGAGAGTACATTCAACAAAAGCATAGGTCTTTGCAGCAGCCTTCTGGAATCATTTTATGTAAGAAGCTAGGTGGAAAATTACAACTTCTTAGTGCAGGATTTTTCATTTGTCAACATAGCAAGTAGAGACCATCAGGTGCCAGTGCAGAGGGCAGAGATGCTGAACAACTCCCAACTAACAACTGTGAAGCTCAACTATAGAGACATAAACCCACGAATACTCCATCCATAGAAATAAAGTCTCCTAGGGGAAAATGGAGCAGAGCCAAAGCAAAATGTTCTGAGAAATATATCCAGTATTGAATAGGCTAAACTTTAGAGTATAGAGACATAAACCCATGAAGTCTCCATCCATAAAAATAAAGTCTCCCAGGGGAAAGTGGAGCAGAGCCGAAGCCAAATCTTCTGAGAAATATATCCAGTATTGAATAGAAAAATATAAAGTTTGTGGGCGCTTCCTTCATGCAGACCAAATCCATTGATGATTTTATTACTAACTTGCCCAATCGCTACTTTGGATTTGTTTGTAGGCAGCATGGAACCAAAAACTGCTGCTCCAAAAGCTCCAATCCAACAGAAAAGATTGAGATTATATACAAACCCAACTAAAGCAAGCACGAGTTTGATATCCGTTATGTAGCATAATATTCTTGATTGGTTTGGTGTCAAAGATTACTTTCTGCAGGCTATTTTGAGATGAATTTCTGTATTAGTGAAGTTGTGTTTTGCCTTTATTGTTGCTGATTTATTTTGCGCTTTTTTGTTGCTTGGATCAGGTTTGTTCTTATTTGGAAAATTGTGTCATATCATAATTTATTGATATCATTGATGATAATATAGCTTACAAAGTATACGATGGATGAGTATTAGGTTGTTGTGGTACCATCAATCACCGTAGTTTCACCTGCTATAGTTGGTAGTTTGATAATAAAGTGTTGATTGATACATCAGTTAAATCTTTTCTTATTTTTTATAAGATCATGTCTCTAAATGTTAGTTATAAATCATTGTTTGCTATAGCAAATTTGATTTTGAGGTTGCGAGTTTAGGTCTCAAATGCTTCCCCTGTGCATATTAGGTTTATTGGTTCTAGAAGAGCTATATGAAGGTTCTGCAGGTGGAACCTTGTTGGTCTTATTCCTGTGGGAATCGTCTGCTTTGCTTTTAATTGCTACATGGTACCATGAATCATCAATTTATCTTTCCAGGGGTCAATTCTTGTGTTAGAAAGTAGTTTACAAACTGTTTCTTTCAATAATTTTTTTATCTGATTCCATCTTTGATATGAATTTTATTAAGTCTATTTTTTAGCAGAAATAATTTTCATTTTTAGATTTCAAGGTCATGCACACTTAACAATCTTATTACTTTTATAGGATGACCTCATTTCTTAATGATTAAGGTCCTTCTCAAAGGAGAGAAAAGTATCTCCCTGTATATTGGTTCATGTTTGAATATCATTTGTTTTCATAGGAGGTCAGTTTTATGATTTATCTATTCCTTGTTCATGTTCTAATTTACACCATCACAAGCTTACAGGGGCAATTTGTTTTTCAATCTAAGAATCAGCAGTAGCCATGTGTTTTGATGTCAACTAAGATAGCCATTCATTAATTCTTTTCACATTGAGTTTATTGACTTTAATACTGCTTTTTTATTAAGGTCTCTTTGATAAGCACCCTTAACAGCAAAGGTTCATTGCAAAGTGTCATCATTAATTACTCAAAAGAGTAGATTTGTTGTAATTGAATGGTGATCCCATAATTACCAGACTTGGGCTCATCACAGACTTGGCAAACTGATTTTTTTACAAGGTCTCAGACTTGGCACAGAAACTTGGTGCTTTTAGAGAGAATTTAAAAAAGAAAATTGACTTTTGAAATTTTTTCCTGGAGACTGAGCCAGATTCAGCTGGAGTCAACCAAACTCACTGGGTCTCTGAAACGAGCCTGCGTGCCTTTTTTAGGCCTGCTTAATTCAGGACTTAGCAAGTCTGCTGGGTAATTGGTGAATCATGTCATTCTGATGGAACCATTATAAATATCGTATTTTAGGTGCAAGAAGATATGCCATTACTCATGACATTTGATTCAGGAGCTTAAAACTAGCTGCTTGCAAGAATTTCTCATATGACAGAATTGACAAGTGTCTTTTAACCCTATTTTTGATGTGCATGATTACATTGTAGTTCTTAAATGAACATTTATGTGATGCTTTTAACAATAATCTATTAAAAAGTTTATATCTAGTTTGCTTAAATCATAGAAACTTTTTACATACAAAGAGTGTTTATGATGTTATTCATTGAACGATTTAGTTGGAAGGTGTTATCTTCTTTAATGGGCGGGAGGCTATGAGGAATGGTAATTAATTATTCTGTGAAGTCTAGAACAATAAGAAATGAGTATTTCATTATGCAAAGTCCATACAACCAATTTCGATTTTTCAACTAGTTCTCAATTCAATTTGACAGCCAAAAGAATGATTAGTAGTGTAAGCAATTTTGGAATTAAATATAATTATATATGTAAAATCCTAATTTCTTTTGTCTATGATTTTTAGCATGATAGGATATAATACTTTGTACAACGATGTTTTTGGATATTGAAACTTTCTAATTCCATCCATATGTATGTGTGTTTGACTTTATCTTGTAACTATTATTCATTCTTTTTTTTTGTTTTCTCACTTTACTTTTTCTGTTATTCCTATCTGTGTAAACCTGGAGCTTTTGGAGGTGTAGTTGCTAGTTTTGAAAGTGAGTGGAATGTAGCAGAAAAAAAAAATAGAGTTGTAAATTGATTTTTAATGTACTTGAGGTTTCCCAGTCTATTAGATAGCAGGAAAGAGCTTCTAGTATGAATTCTGTACATTTAATTTACATCAGTGTTTTGGATCACACTTTGTGATGCATCATCATAATAATGAGATTGAGAAGATTGCAGAAGAGCTCAATTAAACAATGGATGCCAAGAAAGAACATGGGAATTGATAAAAAGAATAAATAAAAATGAAGATTTAATAAGGGAACAAGGAGGAAGAATGGAAAGAGGGAGGGAAGTGAGATTAGGTACTGAAGAGAGAATGTCAGAAAGTAGAGTGCAATTAGAAAGGAGAAAAGAAGTTCTGAACCTAATGAGGAAAAGGAAAAAGAGCAAGATGAAGGGAAGTGAAAAAATAACATTGGAGAGATTGTTAAGTGGGAAGTTGAGAGGTGCAAGGGATTCAATAGACTATGTGGGTGCTTGTGAGTCTCAATTGTGGTGAATGATCTTGAACACTCTTAAACCTTTCAATAAACACCACGTTCTTTGGTCTTTTTCTCCTAGTTTCCTATTTCCCAACTGCATCCCTTGGACCTCTCACCTTCCCTCTTAACAGTTTCTCCAACATTATTTTATTTCTTTGGTTCAGTTCTTTTTAATATTTCCTTTCCTCATTAGTTTAAGCGATTCTCTTTTCTTTTCTAATTATGCTCTCCTTTCTCCTCATGTTTGCTGCCCTGCCTCTTTCCATTTCTTCCTTCTTTGTCTCCTTGCCTTTATCTTATCTCTCACCACTTAGCTTTTTATGCATAGGTCTCATATTATAATCTTATCCCTATCTTCCCTATTAAATCTAAATTTTATTTTTTTGTCATTTGTTGGTTTTTTTGTCCTTTCTTGACATCTATTGTTTATAACTTTATATTGAGTTATATTGCAATACTCTCATTGTTTTGGATCTCAATTATCTTGACAATGGATCACAAAGTGTGATCTAAAACATTGATGTTGTTGGAGTTGATACTGGACCCCACAACTCCCAAAAATCACTTGCAACCAAACTGCCTATTATATCTAGAGAGAAAAAGGCATGATTGTGCCATGCGACCTTGAGAAGAAAATTGATCCAAAAAACATTTGATATTGAAATAAATGTTGGATGATTACTATTGTAAAAATTAATAGAACACAATATTCTAATATTCTATTAAATAATAGGATTATTATTATAAAGAGGCTCATCTTCTTATGTAGAGATTCGAGAAGAAACCACCCAAATGGTTAAACATTACATGAATCACTTAAAGCTAAAACGAAAATCTAGGAAAAATGGAAAGAAAACACTTGCCTCTAAGGCATCTTTATTACAACTATAAAGCCTTATCTTTTAATAATTTAAAGGCTTACTTCATTGAAAGAAAAACATAACAAATGAAAAACACCATGAACCATACCATTCTTTGAAAACAAACCATAGTTTAGGTAGAACTCCATCAAGCTACTTCGATCCTTTGCGAATTCTTGAGTTCCTAGATTACTACCTCCTTGAACTTGTGGATCACAGATCTCTCAAACCATTGAACACAATCAATGTTGAGATATACCTGACCGAGCTCCATCAAGTTGTCTCATAACCCTCATAAGTGTATGACTCCTAAGATCATAGATTCCCAAGCTAACTAGGCATACATCCATTTGAACTATCTATTCTGGCTTTTTACTTGTCTTCAAAGAACTAGACTTCTCAAAAATGCGTAAAAAACATCTCTTTCACCATTGTCAACATTTGGATGATCTTCAACAATGGCTACATTAGCTCCTTTGAGAACATCATTTACTCAAAGTCTACAGTTACATGCCATGTGGCCCATTTTCTTGCAATAATAGCATTTTGCCACTCTTTTGTCCTTAGTAGATCTTCTAATATTTGAGTATAATGCTACTTTAGGTTCAAGATCATCTATTGTATCTCTTTCAATAGTCTTGTTTTATTCAGTTAGGAGAGTTCAAATCATGTCTTCCGAGCTTTTAGAAGAAAGTTGACTAAGAGTAAAGATTACATTGCTGAAATTTAAAGGCAAACTGTCTAGGAAGATAGCTTTAGCATCGTCATCATCCACTACAGCATTGACCTTTGCTAGTTTGCAAAGAAGAGACCTTAGATTGTTCATGTGGCTTGACATAGTGATTCCGTAAGCCATCTTGAACTTGAACAGTTGAAGCTTTAAAGAGAATTTTGCATTAGTCATTGCTACTACAAATAGTTTATTCGAATTCTCCCGAATTTCCTTAATATTATATTGCCAAATCTACATGATGTAACTTAGAGTTGGAGAGGGCAAGACCAAAAATGGCTTTGGCTTTATCATCTTTGCTTTGCCATTCTAGTACTTTACTAGCATCTGTTGAAAGTGTCTCATTTTCGTTAACTATTCCCCTGTGCATTCATTGCATCTAGGTTTTTACTTTCTAGGCGTGAAAGTTGAAACCAAAATATTTATCCAACGAAATTTCCCTTTTCAAAAAATAAAATCGAACATTATCAAGCCTTAACACAGACTTCCAACACCTTGAAATCTGGGACCTATCTAAACATTGGCACAAACCCTAGTTATGACTTGTAGAAACAAGAGGCATCGATTATTTAATCTTTATAAAGATATTTGATGGAGAATTTTTCAATATACCAGCAAGTTGCAAACCCTTTGATTTCATTAAAAAAATTATGCTTTGGCTTTCATTTGCAAACTCTGGTTGTAGTTTGTAAAACACTTGTGCCCTAGTTGCAATTTTTGAAAGCTCTAGTTGTGACAATTTGAAAAACCTCGGTCGTCGATTTTATTAAAAAAATGGTATGCACCCTTGCACAAATGCCCTAGCTACGGGTTTCAAAATATCACCACGATTTTTAGACTGGAAATATGGTGTCTTCAAAAACCTTATGTGGTACTTGTAGAAAAATATCACCCAGTTTTAGTAGATTTGGTCATGATTTTCATTCAAAAAAGCTTCATTTTTTTGCAAAGAAAAATGATGCAACTTTAATTTGCACATGACACGATTTGCAAAAAAATATTGATGCAATTTTCCATTGTTTGATGGTGCGTTTTTCTACAATATTAGGCTTGTGATTTGCCCATAGAAAAAGCGAACTCGTGATTTAACCTTGAAACCCTTACAAGTTTTTCCGCAAGAATCAAGTACGTTTCATGTGACTCCTTCCTCTGATACCATATTGTAAAAATTAATAGAACACAATATTTTAATATTATATTAAATAGTAGGGTAATTTTTCACAAAGAGGTTCATCTCCTTATATAGAGATTGGAGAAGAAACCACCCAAACGGATAAACATTACATGACTTGCTTATAGCTAAAAACCGAATATAGGAAAAACAGAAAGAAAACACTTGCCACTAAGGTGGCTTTGTTAATATTATTCTTATAATTACAATGTACAATAATGAATGCTTATAAAAGCAAAAACAAACTTGGATGAGGATTAGATTAGATTATGACAAATGTCCTCATCCTATCCTATGAGACAACATGACCTAAAAATAGAAAAAAAACACTCCTAGAGTAAAAAAAAAGGGGACCTAATTAAGTAATTAATGATTAATTAATAAGGTGAGTATCTTATTTCTTCTAACATCATGCAATAATTTCAATTTAGGGAGAAGCTAAAAACCTAATGATGAATTCAAAGAATGGATGCATGGATGGGTTCCAACTACAAGGCTTAATGAGGTACCCATGTATAAATAGATAAATCTCTTATAACTGGAGAAAAGGAGAAAACCCTCATGGGAAAAAACTACTCTCCAAAAGAGAGAATGAAATAAATGTGTACCCAGTGAAAGAAGGAAAGAAGAACTCAATATGACCTCCCAAAGACTACTTATATCACATAAGTACAATGAATGCCTTCCCAATAGGAGAGAGAAGATGAGAATATGAATCCTCCCATACAGAAGTAGCCCTTGTACCAATGATGAAAGTCTATAGACAAAATATGATCCATTGCCTGCAAACAACATGTCTCTCCTTAGAAAGAAACAGATCTATTGGCGATTGGAAAACCCATTCCCATAAGCTGATGAATAGTGAATCTGAATCCAAATGATGTGTGCCTCTAGAAAGTGCTCAAATGTTCACATGGCAAAATGAGATGACGACGATCCAAAATCTTGTAAAGATTGATATAGAACAAGCTCCATAACAATGATGGGCTAACATTGATGATGTGGCTGAATGAAAGAGGAGATAAATGTCCTCAAAATAATCCTTTAAATCTGCAATATGAGACTCCACAAATAAGGATGATATGTTTGCTAGATATAAATCCCAAGTAGCTATGTCTGCAAGATGATGAATGTCCTACTGCATTGAATCAATAAGGCCTTGAATGTGGTGATATTGATTTGATTAAGAACAACAAAGATGGAGATAGGGTCTCGATATGAAAAGTGGGAACAAGGAGAAAAGCCTCTAAATCATCATAACATGCAAGACTTGTGATATACTCAAGCTTCTTTAAAGTATCATCAAAGGGTATGCAATCTGCATCATCAAGGGGAATGAGACAATCTACAACAAGATCTTTTGGGAATGGAGAGATATGAGGGTCTCCATGGATCTCCCAAAGTCGAATCCTAAGTGTGTGGGGACAATAAATGTCCGATACAACACACATAGTGTCATGATCAACACTAGAACAAATCACTCCTACAACATGGTCAACAATATTTCCCCAAGCTGATTTACTCCTTGGTGTGTTTGGTTCAGGCATGAGTCTGTAAAGATATGGAAAAATATTAAGCCACTTGAGATGTGTCAGGATGTTTTTTTGTCGAGACTCATAATTATCCTTTTTTCAGATTAGCACACAAGGATGAATAGAAAAGTCCATGATACCTCCTCAATGATAAAATTAGATGCCAATAACCTCAATGCATGTAAAATAGATCAAATGAAGTCATCTCACACAAACAAATCATTTCTAGGTGCTAACATGTGCAAGTAATGAATCAGAATGTGAAATCAGAACAAATTAAATAAAAAGTAATTGGGTCAAATTGTGGAAAAAGTGCATGGATAGATTTGAAGATCTCTAAAATACCTTTGCAATGTTGTAAGAATTGTTGAAATCAGAGGTATAGAATAAAATTTATGAGCTTAGAAGCCGAAAATGATGGCTTGACTTCAACAGGTGATAAATTTTAGTAGTAGCAAAATTTGATGATGAGACCTGTACCACTGGAAAGTATGTGGAACTAGCTTTCTGACAATACCTTGTTTGCTCAATTTTGACACTATATGCCCAAATTATGCCATAAAGAAAGAAAAAACAGCTCCCTTATGGCAAAATTAGGGTTTGGAGGGGGCTTTTGTTGGTGTTGGAAATAAGCCACACCCGGACCGACGATGGACTGGTCCAAGAGGGGCCAGTAGCTGAGTGGTAGAGCACTCTAGCAGCGTATGAAAGGTCCTAGGTTCGAGTCCTAGCTGGTCCATGTCTCAACATGGTATCAGAGCCAGGTCTAGGCTAGTAGCCCCAAGCACACGACAGGTGTGGCTTAAGGGGGGGTGTTGGTGTTGGAAATAAGCCACACCCGGACTGACGATGGACTGGTCCAAGAGGGGCCAGTAGCTCAGTGGTAGAGCACTCCAGCAGCGTATGGAAGGTCCTAGGTTTGAGTCCTAGCTGTCCATGTCTCAACAACTTTTAGGGTACAGTGATGATGTCGGTAGATAGAATATTCTATGCCTTGTTGAAATATTCCCTTCGGTGGCTGGAAAAAAAATACTATTTCCAAATAATGGTCAATTTGCTAGAATATGCTGAAGGTGTTGGAATATTCTGAGGTTCAAGATTTGTTTACCGAATGTCCTTGTTCTTGCCACTAGTGGTTAGAAAAATTACTGGGATGCTTTTTTGCAGACTTCTGAGATTTCGGGAGTGTTTGCCAACATAATGCCATCGAGACTTTGTTATCAGACAATAGAGAATAAAAAGCCGCCATTGGTGGAAACCTGTTGTCGACGGTGTCATTTTCCCTGTGGGGACAGAGTGTGTAGTGTATGATCTGTATGGTCATGCCAGTAGTTCTTTTTTTAAATTTCATTTTGAATTAATTTTTTTTTTTTTTTTCAGAGTCTGTATTGACACTCATAATGAGAAGTAATGGTCCATATTGACACTCATAATGAGAAGTAATGGTCCGTATTGACACTCAAAAAGAGAAGTAATGGTGGCAGGTCTGTTCAAATGTTTGTATGCCATTTTCTTGCTGCTAATTTTTTTTGTTTTGTTTTCCTACTACTCCAATTTCAGCGTTTGGATAGGCTTTCTTAGGGTTTTGGGTTTTTTGAATGCAAAAATTATGCTTGTTTCACTCTAGGATGATTTAATGGATCTCTCAAAAAATAGATAAGAAATCACAAATATGGTGCTCTGATACCATGTTGGAGTTGATAGTGAATCACACACACAACTGCGAAGAATCACTTGCAACCAAAATGCCAAACACATCTAGAGAGAAAAAGCCATGATTGTGCTATGGAACCGTGAGAAGAGAATTGATCTAGAAAAGGATTTGAGATTGAAGTGAATGTTGTATGATTATAATTTACAATGTTGAACAATTATAAAAGCAAACGCAAACCCTAGATGAAACCCTAGGTGAGGATTAGATTAGATCATGACAAGTGTCCTCATCCTATGCTATGACACTGCTAAGTTTAGCAAATAAAGTAAAAGGGGACCTAATTGATTAATTAATTGAAAAGGTAATTATTCTTTTTTTGCCCTTTTGAATCTAAATTTTTTTTTTGCCTTGTGTTGGTTTTTGTGTCCTTTCTTGACATCTATTGTTTATAACTTTATATTGAGTTATCTTGCAATATTCTCATTGTTTCGATCTGAATTATCTTGACAATTGATCACAAAGTGTAATCTAAACTGCTGATGTAAATTAAATTGATTATAGCATTGTGGAGAATCCACTTTTGCTTTTGTCTTTGTGAAGTTTCAATCTAATGGATAATTTTGACTTATCGGCTGCCATGCTTCCCCAAGTTTATGCCTTTTCCAATATTGTGCCGTCATTTCATATTTGGTAGTGTTAGGAGCAATTGCAAGTTTTATATTGATTCCTTTCATTTTGCTAAGGCTTGTTTCGCATGATGCTCTTATCTTCAATGGAGCTTTGTTAATTGTATGAAGGAACTTGTATGTTTTAAGGAAATTTACCTTACCTAGGAATCTTTTGGAAAGGGATTGTAGATTCCTTGTGGCAGCGTTTGTTATCACTTGGATCTGCACCCTTTGCTGAAACTGATTCAGCTTGCCAGGGACACAATGGGAATGACTTCAAGGTGTGGGACCCTTGCAGTTGAGGTTAAACCTCCAGAGAAGGTTGGTTCCTTTCTAAGCCTAAATGCATGTGCTGATTCAACCCAACACCTAATGAACTAAATCTAATTGTATTCTAACAACTCAATGATGAAAAGGGAGAGAGAGAGAGATGCAGAAAAGGAAAGGGGCAATAATGCACCAAGGCTACAAGTTTCCTCTTGGCTGGCAACATCACAGAAACCAACAAAACTGCCTAAACTCACAGACCCCATTTAGTAGCCCTTACGGACAAATATGGAGGTAAGGGATTCAACAGTCACTAGGAGGGAAGAGGTATCCATAGATAGTTTCTGCAAATCGTCATTACATAGTTATAAAAGTAGTAAATTTAATCAACACAGCATACAGAAAGTGGGAGAAGGTGAAAGGGTACATCCTATTAGTAAATTTAATCAAATTGCATGTTACCCCTATGAATAACTTTAGCTCAATTAGACCTGCTTAAGGTAAATCGACAGCTTACTGGTATTGGCTGGACTCTAGCCCTACCCAACTAACTGAATATTATGTGTGCCTGATCTATTACCATACTCACACACAATGAAGCTGATAATCAGAACAAGAGGTAGGGCATAACAATTAACAATTTTTTGTGCAGTTTTTACAGGAGGTTCCTTTCTTTTTTTACAGTTGGCAGTGGCCTTGATATTGATGTCATTAATGGGGAAGAGTCATAAGCTGTTTGTTGTTCATGGTCAAAACAGATTTATTTTTGGACTCCTCTCTGCAGTATTATCAATGAATTTTTGTTTGTATTTTTAGATATTTGTTGACAATGGTGGCTTGTATTTAGTTCCCAATTTTCTATGCTGCTGTCAGGTCTGTTACCAATGGGAGTTCGTGTTTTCATTTCATGGAAACCACTGATTGCCTAGGAGCATATAGTTATTTTAGTGATGGTTCAGATTTTATTGAGGAAATTTAATTTGAACTCTATTTCCCAAAGTTCCCAGACTCGGACTCGGCTCTGACTCGGCAAGGCTGACTTGACTCGTGACTCGGCTCGGACTCGGCAATGACTCGGCAAAATAAGAAAACCCTTGAAATTTAGAGATTTTTAACGATTTAAAACTTGTTTCATACACCCATTATTGAATCAAGCTTAAAGACACTATAACATCATCAAATAGAAGCTAATTTGATCACATACATAAACATACATCCATCACATGCGTAGAAATGTAAATTGTAGCTGAAGGAATTAGAAAACATAGATATATAGAGTTATAAATGTTGTCCAATGTATATAAAATCCATGACTTCAAATGTTCCCAAACATATATGTAACTGTAAAGTGTAAACAAAAACAAGTCTATGGCTCAGGCTTTGGCTCAGCCTCGTCTATCTGCCTCCTAGAAAGGCATCTAAGGTAGGTCTTGGATGACTGAGTAGCCATAGTCTCTGCCTGTGATGTGCCAGTCTGAGTAGCCATAGGTGTTGGGGACGAGGGGACGTGTTTCCGGGACGGGGGGACCAAGGGCTTAAGTTTGGGGACGGCGACGGGGGGGTGGCAGGGTGGTGGTGCTGATATAGTTATACATATACATATAGTACTTGAAAAACTAGTTTTGAAAAGATGTATGACAGTATTACAGTATAAGAATTACATTTTCAAATGAGACTATAGGAAATTTGAAATACTAAATCTAAATACCAGTTACCAAGATTTCTAAGTTGTGTTGTTATATGGAGCCTAATCAGAGTTAGAGGTTAGATTTTCCCTACTTCTATCGGCACAGTTTCCCCCTATATTTTTCAATGGGGGTTTGGGGGCAGCGCCCCCAACTTGGGGTCAAGGGGCAGCGCCCCTTGCGCGTTCCCTGTCGCGATACAGGGCGGGGTCGAGGGGCAGCGTCCCGCGAGGCCAAAAATACTTTTATTATTTTCTAAAGGCGTCGAGTGTTATAAGAAAGGGAAATGGCGAAAAAAGTCATTAAAAAATGTTATGTTTTTTTTTTTTTTTTTTTACTGCACTTTATTAAGTGACTCCAGCCGGGTCACGACCCTCGGACTCGGCGAGTCAGGGAATGACTCGCCTGACTCGGCGAGTCAGGCCCTCTGACCCGTCCGAGCCCGGGTCAGGGTCACCGTGACCTGGCAGGGGTCACCCGGCCCGCTGACTCGCGTGACTCGCCGCGAGTCACGGAACTCTGCTATTTCCTGATAGTTTTGCTGTCAAATTATCATTAAGTTATATGTATGTCTTAACTCTTAACCTTAAGATTTTTTCTGAGAGATTATCTTCAATAGCGTTTTATGTGCACAATTTCATTGGATATGATTTAATAAATAGTGTTTTTTAACTACAGGTTTGATGAAGTTGCCTTTAGTTTTAATGGCGGGAAAGACTCAACGGTAAAGGCCTTTCCTTACTTGTGAAGCCTATTTTTTTCACAGTAAGAAGGATCTTTGAATGGAAAATAACAAAACTAAGGTCGGTTTTTATTATTGGGACTCTGCAGGTTTTGCTGCATCTTCTGCGGGCAGGCTATGCCTCTGTGGAAGCAATGGGAGTAAGAGACAGTGAACATGTACAGTCTAAACCAAATCACCCAATAAGGACAATCTATTTTGAGAGTCCTGGGGCATTTCCAGAAATCAATGCATTCACATATGAGACTGCAGAAACGTGAGCCAATAATTTCATAAGAAGTTATATATTCCTCATAAGTTCCAATTTTTTTTATTGTTGTTCTTTCAATAAAGAATCACAGTTTCCTCATTAGAGACTTTTTGGGTCAGCTATAACTTGCAGATGGAAATAATTCGGCTTGACTTTAAGTCAGGTCTAGAGGCATTGCTAAAACGAAATCCTGTCAAAGCAATCTTCCTTGGTACTCGTATTGGCGACCCTAATGCGGTATACTGGCACAGGCGAGGCGATGAAATTTTATAGAAAACAAGTGATGTATTCACTGCTTTGTATTATAGTTTCATTTCAGTGTTTCTAAGTTCTTAAGATTGCTTTCCCTTGTTGTGGTATTTGTAGGTTGGACAGGAACAGTTTTCCCCAAGCTCTGCAGGATGGCCACCTTTCATGAGAGTGAATCCAATTTTGGATTGGTCATACAGGTCAATCTTTGAAAATGTCTATTCACATCATGTTATTTTTGTATATAAATTCTGTCTTTGTAAATTTCAAGTGCAATATCTTAAACTTTGTCATTGGTGGAATTTGTTTGCTATTCCTTACAGAGACGTATGGGCCTTTCTTCTTACTTGCAAGGTCCCATATTGCAAGCTTTATGATCAAGGGTAATACTTATTATTAATAGCTGTTTAGACAAATTTTTTTATGAAGGTTTGTGTTGTCAATTATTAGTGAGATATAGCATGTGATCTTTGTGAATTGCAGTCACAATCAGTATTTACCTTTTTTCTACAGTCCACAAATATGCTAGCAATTGCAGTATATAACAAACATTCAATCATTTGAATCATATTTACCTGTTCTCTCCAGATATACCTCGATTGGGAGTGTTCATGACACAGTACCAAATGGATTGTTGTGCATTGAGAACTCATCTGGACTCAAGGAAAAATTTAGACCTGCATATTTATTGGCTGATGGAAGGTTGGAAAGAGCAGGAAGGATGAAAAGGTCATCCTTTAGAGGTCGTGATACTAAGGTGGCTATAAGCAATGGAATGAATGATGCTTTGCCTTCTGATAATAGCACATTAGTGGCATCAATAATTGGTGTAGGGGATGAGATTCTGTAAGCTACTTTACTCAAGCCAATTAAATGTTCAATTTTCTTTTGGAATTGTTTGTATTCGTGTTATGACTTGTATATTTTAGACCAGATTTATGTATCAGTAATCATAAATTGCCTGCTTGCACTGAGTATTCTGATATGATGTTTGGTTAGTTGGGCTTTGTTTATCAAACAGGTTTAGCTGTGTGATTGAAAAATGTTTAAATTTTGCTGTTGCTTGTCTTTTCCTAGGACAATTCATGGTGTTATTCTGTATTATACATTCTATGCATCTAACCCAGTTAGAGCTTCATAGTTTTTTAAATTTTGTTTCAATTTGTAACTGGGTTCTTTTTCCATTTTAGTTCTGATAATTTGATATCACGTGACCTTGTTATATTTTTCAAAACACACATTTTATATTCCTGTCCTTGTAGATAATCTAAATTGCAACATACAACTCTAGTTGAAGTCATACTGGAACTAAATAAAAGAGCTTTCTGTGTAACGACATAAAAAAAAACTAGCAGCAAGGAGCACTGCACAAGTTACCATACCTGTAACAACATAACGAAAGGTAAGGTAGCAAGAATCATTGCACATTAAGAAACCATAATGATATAGAATTTTCCAACAGCTTTATTTCAAATCACAAATCAGCCTAGGATCTTATTACCATGGCAAGGCATTCAGCACTAAACCATTTAAGATCAGCATAACAACATTCCATCATAGAAACCAAGTCATGCATATTGTTGAGAGCATAATACCGTATGTAGAACTTAACTGAAATAAGAGTCACGTATTCCTTCAGCATTAAGTTTTAAGAAGTCCAAACCTCTAATGTCCATTCTCCATCAACCAAGCGGGAGAGTGAGAGAGAGCATCATTGGAACGATTTACACCCTGCCACGAAGCCATAGGCTTCCCCGTGCTACCCCACGAAGGGAGCCCGACCCATCACGAGGAGTCTAGCATTCCATGGCCAACATGTGTGAAAACTGTGCACAAAATAGAGTAACTGACACATGCAACCTATTAATACCCTAAGCACAATCTCTATGCATATGTCCCTTTACCCCAAAGTGACTCATTATAACCCAAAAAATTCCTTGTCTAATTATTTGAGTTATCTGCTTTGGCCAAAGCATTTATTTCCTCAGGACCAACCCAGTAGCCACTTTGCACCTTTTCACATCATGTATAAATGTAAATTATTCTTGGAGTTAACTTTAGCCAATGATATTGAGGACTTAATCTCTACTTGCATATCTTACCTGGTTTCTTTGTTACAATCAATTAAACCATGAGTTACTGTTCTCATAGAATCACAAAGGCAACTTCCATGGAGCTAGAATGAGTTCACACTAAATTTGTGCTTTACATCTAACGTTGCTGGAAAATTTTAATAATTTCAGAGATTAAATACTGCATATGCAATACTATAGGCAGCATATTTACACAAGATTGCTGATTATAAAAGTTCACATTATACAGATTTAGACAGGGTATTGAGAATGTTTATTAACTCTTGGCATCTCAACATATAAATAAATTTCATTCTGCTGAGGTTGATCCATGCTTTCTTCCTTCTCCATAAGCCTTTTTCTCAATAGTTTGTACTGTAGGACACTAACATAGTTAATAAACAAAGGACAACAGCTTGCTGCTGATAGTAGAATGCAATGAATGGTGGAAAAAGATACAGTAGTCATGTGGAGGCCATTATTTAACCAAGTTGAACATGACTGCTGGAATTTACTACAGCAGTCATGTGGAAGCCCATTATAAAATCCACTTCTCCATGGCTGTTGTAGAATTTGCAGCAATCAGACTCAATCTGTAATTCACCTCCCCATAACTACAGTTGCTTGAAGATCCCTCAGATTTGTTAAGTAGGGTTTATCACAAGTCATCACTCATTGCCAACATCATGCTATAACAATTAGCACATTCCATTTTATGCATGGTATCATACCACAGCTATAATCATACTCCATTTATCCATGGATAGATTTTCTGTACAGCTGGGAGTTAGATTCCAATTTAGAAATAATCTCCTAATATTTCTTTTTTTTGATCGGTAATCTCCTAATATTTCTGATCAATAGCATAGCCTGCTGATTGGTTCAAACTAGTAATAAACAGCATGGAAAACTGAAACAGTAGCATTTTGAATGGAATTTGGCATACAAATTTTGAGAGAAATTTGATAAACAAAATTCTGATGTAATCAGAATGCAAGACTGAGTGCAGTAATTTGTTGTTTAATACCAATTGGAGCTAATTCACAATTCATTCCATTAGCCAACTCTAAATCTTCCTTACAGAGAAGATTTCCAATTATTTGGTTACATTTTCCAGATTAACATACCTGTGTTAGGAAGTGCAGGAGTTTTGCTTTCCTTCTATTTATTCTATAGTCCCTCCCCTTCCTTCTGCTCGTCCGTTTCCCAGATCTCCCCAAAGTCCCTTTTCATTCTTTTTATTCAAGAGCTGGCCATCTCTTGCTACATGGGAAGGGGAAATTCTTTCCCAATTACCGTCTTACCTTAATTTCCTTATTTTCCTCCTCTTCAAAAGTGGCAGATTACTTGGACAAGTATTGCCTTGGTTGCTGGCCTAATTTCCTCTTTTCAAGGAAGACTAACTTTATTATATTTTAAGAACATGAGCTCCTACGTACCTATATTGGTTCTTAAAACATATTTTAAATCCTCTTCCAGCCTTGGGTCCCACTTGTTCCCCCTTATCTCAGGAAGAAATCTCTAAAATGTATACATATTATACTTTTTTTTGGTGAGTGTTTTATCAAATATTATATTACTATATTACTTGTATGGTAGAAATTATGTTTAACTATTTTATTTTATCATTTTATTTATTTATTTTTGCTAATTTCCTTTTTTATCTGATTAATATAATTTTAGTAATCTTTTTAATTCCCTTTTGATTTTGATAATAATCAAATATGCAACATAGTGAAATTACCCCTTTCTAATGCAAAATGCAATATATGATAAAAGAATGAAACTAGGTGCTCATGTGTGCATATTCTCACCCATACTGCCCTCAAATGGCTAGACTCCTCTTCCCAGTGATACTCTCTCTCTCTTGGTGAGAGTGCTAGCTGCCCTGTCACACTCCGATATTCGACATAAAGTTAGTCTCAACCAAATAAAGGGAAGAAGATGATTATCCACAATATTAACAATTCTATATAAAAAACTCATCACATTATTATTTGGAAATCACAAAAAGAACCTCATTCATAACTGCCATAACTACCACATTCTCCATATCCTAAAAGCAGATATTAGACATATACAATGATATCATTACAAAAAAATTGTAAGGGCCAATTGTTATAACTGTTAAGTTTCACATCCAAATAGACGTATATACAAGCATGTTATCACAAAAGCTAGGGCACAAAATTAGTTTCAAGTTCAAATATGTAATTACAAGATCTAGGGCACGAAATTTAGGGCTGGGTCACACTTAGGGTTGTGATATCGCTCCCCGCTACATATAGTCATTGTCTCGATGATCAAGGCTTGTATGCAAAAGTATACTAAAATAAATGAGGATATATTCGTTGCATTTCTGCAACATCTTCCCATGTAGCACTGTCCTTTGAATATTGATTCCATTGAACTTTGCACTAGACCATTTCTCTATTGCACAATTGAATTTTGCACTCCTCAAGGATTTGTAGGGGTTCTACCAGAAGCAACCTCGGATCCTATACCTGCAAGGCCCGCCAATCAAGAATGTGAGAGGCATTTGGATGATAAGGTTTAAGATAAGAAACATGAAAGACATAATGAATCCGAGAGAGAGCTGGAGGTAGAGCCAATCTATAGGCAACTGGGTTTATAACTTCCAGGACATCAAAAGGCCCCACATATCTAGGAGCAAGTTTGGATGATTTGCCAAAAGAAATGGAGCTTTTTTGAGGTTTTACTCTCAGAAATACTTTATCTCCTACCAAAAATTCCCTGAAGCTTCTATTTTTGTCGGCATCTCTTTTTTGTCTATCTGAAGCTTCCTTTAGTCTTACCTTAATTGTTTTCATTTGCTCTGCCATCTCCTTGAACATATTAGGACCAACAATTATTCTATCTTCCACCTTATCCCAGCTAAGAGGGGTTCAACATTTCCTACCAAAGAGAGCCTTGAAGGGTGCCATTCCCAAGGAAGATTGGAAGGAGTTATTGTAGGTAAACTCAACTAAAGGCAAGTACTCCTCCCATTTGTATTGCTGATCCATGCAATACATTCTAAGCAAGTCTTCAACAATTTGGTTTACTCGCTCTGTTTGCCCATCAGTCTGAGGATGATAAGCCCTACTAAAATTTAATCGTGTCCTTAAGGCAGCATTGAGGGTTCTCCAAAACCTTGATGTCATATGAGCATCACGGTCAGAGATGATTGTTTCAGGTACACCATGTAGTCTGAATATTTCCTGAACAAGTTTCTTTGCTAAAATCATAGATCCATCTGTCAAATTTCTAGGTATGAAGTGTGCTACCTTGGTGAGTTTATCTATCACCACTAAAATAACATCATGCTTGGCTTGTGATTTTGGTAGCCCTTGAATAAAATCCATACTTATGACTTGCCATTTGTATTCAGGGATATCGTGTGGGTATAAATTCCCTACTGGATGCACATTCTCAGGCTTTACTCGTTGGCATTCTAGGCATTTAGCCACAAATTTGGTTACATCCCTCTTGACTCATGGCCAAAAATACAATGGTTTCAAGTCAGCCTTAAGTTTGGTTACTGTTGTGACCATTTCACACATCGCCCCATTGCAAATGGGGACCCCCTCTTTTTTGCTCGTTTTTCGCTCGCTTTTCGCTTCGCTTTTAGGGTTTTGTTAGTCAGTCAGTTGTCTGGATTTAGGGTCAAGCCTTAGGGTTTTAATTGCCGTCTTTTCAGGCCAGAATCCAGTCAATTTTGAGAGCTTTTGAGCTTCTTTTGTAAGAATGCAAATTTTGAATGCAATGAATCTGCCAGAATGGTCTATTTTCAATTGGAATTTTTGAGTGCAGAGCTTAAATTTGTCTAAGTGTTGATGATGAAATGTGAATTTTGTCCAATTGACTAATTTTGACCAAATTTTGACCTTTTTGATTTTTGATCCCGGGCATGGGGAATGATTCGTTTTTGCCTCGTGAATTGATTAAATGTGCAAAATCATGATATTTTGGCTTGTAGGAGCAAAATCGCTCCTGTCCCTCAGTGAAGGACCGGAGCTCGTTTTCAAATATCTTACTGTCCCTGCAGAGTCAAGATGAATTTCGAATTGCAAGTGGTGAAGAATGGCGTGATCTTTCCGTTGAATATAAATTGAAGAATTTCACGAACACGGAAGTACCTCCAGGAGCAAAATCGCTCCTCTCCCTCAATGAAGGATCGGAGCTACAAATCAAATATTGCTTTGTCCTTGCAGGATTTTGATGACTTGACAATTTGAAGATGTCCAAGGAGATATGTTTTATCAAATGAATATAACTTGAAGTGCCGACATGAAGGAGAGTGGTCCAGAATGCCAAAATCGCTCCTGTCCCTCAGGAAGGGACCAGGGCGAAATACATTGTAGCTCCCGTCCCTCTCCCAGGGACCAGAGCGATATTCTTCATAGGGCATGTCCTGGACGAAAATCAAGCAAGTTATAAGTTTGAAGGCAAGAAACAGGGTGAAATGAACTCATTGAAGATAAATTGAAGATTACCAAATGTCGACAAAAGACCTAAATGCCTAAGTTCGCTCCTGTCCCTCTCCAAGGGACCAGAGCGATTTTTGTCTAAGACAAATTTCTTGCTAAGTTACAATCAAACCCAAGGCATGGATGAATGGAATGGAATGTTACGAATCCGTTGAAGATAATTTTAGAGGTTAGCAATGTGATGTGGAGCCTACAAGAGCAAGATCGCTCCTGTCCCTCTCCAAGGGACCAGGGCGATATAATGATTATATTGCTATTCCTCCAAGTTCAAACCACTTCAAGACGAAGAACAAGGTGGCAAGGACATTTTAAGACATCTCCATCAAGCACAAAACATCAAAGGTCGCCAAGTTAAAGAATTTGCATCAAGACACCTAATTCGCTCCTGTCCCTCAGGAAGGGACCAGAGCGAAATTTGCATAAAGGCATAGATTTGAAAGTTTATCAAGCATCAAGCGATCAAGAACGATCAGGGATCACGTTTTACCCAATGAGGACAATTGCAAGTTGAAGAAAGCAAAGACAAGTCCAAAACCTTGAAGTTCGCTCCTGTCCCTCTCCAAGGGACCAGAGCGATGTTTATTATATTGGCCAAATCCCTCAAAAATCACGTAAGGTCAAGGTTTTGCAAGGTCGTATGAGGTCCAAGGCATGATTAGAGGGTGATATACAAAGACTTCAAACGTTAAAAGATCCTCGAATTGAACACAGAAGCTATATCGCTCCTGTCCCTCTCCAAGGGACCAGGGCGATTTGCTTGGGATTCTCCATTTTCCTTCAAGTTCATGCCAAGTCAGGGTTTTTCGCGATCACACAAGGTATAAGGTGTCTTTTGAAGATGATATGCAAGAGTTTTGAACGTCAAAGTGTTACCAATTTGTGCAAGGAACTCATATCGCTCCTGTCCTTTGGACAAGGACCAAGGCGATTTCATTAAAACACTCATGATCCTTTAAATGCATGTCAAGGCAAGTGCACGTGAGATCAAGGGCGTCCTTCAAGAGACAATGAACGAAGAATCAAGGTTGGAAGATCACACATTTTGGCTAGAGCTTCCAGATCGCTCCTGTCCCTCTCCAAGGGACAAGGGCGATAATCTTTCTAAAGTCTAAATGCCTTGTAAAAATCAAGTGGAACAAGCATGGAATGAACAAACAATGTTATTATTCGCCCTACAATGAAGATTAGAGATTAAAGATGCCAGGTCAAGGAGAAATTATGAGGATCGCTCCTGTCCCTCTCCAAGGGACCAGGGCGATATTTGCCAAAACATCTATTATCCCTTAAAGATCACGTTAAAATAAAGTTGCACAAGGTTTGAAACGTCTTCTAAAAGGTGATGAAGGAGGAGTTGATATCAAAAATGGAGAATTTCAAGTAAAAACATTAAGATCGCTCCTGTCCCTCTCCAAGGGACCAGGGCGATAATACATCCAAAGGCACTCATGCACACATGCAAGTCGATCTAGTTCGAAGGACCTAGCGAAAATGATAAATCCAACGTGGGGATGGAGACCTTGGACGTAAAAATTGCAAGAATCAAGACAAAAGTGATGGATCGCTCCTGTCCCTCAGTCAGGGACCAGGGCGATAAGGTTAGTATTTTCCATCTTCAAAAAATTTGGCGTTCAAGCAAACATTTTTTTAATTTATTTTAAATGCTAAGATCGATAAGTTTGAAAATCCTATTTAATTAGCATTTAAATGTTGCCCTTAACATTTATTAATTATTTTGCCTTTAAAAAATCGAATTTGATAATTTAAAAACAAAGGCATTTAATTAATTATTAATTAATTAATAAAAAATCAAAAAGAGCGCTAAGATATGGAGGTCGGCCTTTATTACTTATTAAAAAATCGTTTAAAAATTGCTTTATTTCACCAAAGTCGGCCTTGGGGTGAATAAGGGGTGAGCGCTATAAAGGGAGAGGTGAAAATCATTATTTTCACATTATCATTTTTATCTCATATGCGATCAAAGGAAGAAGTGCGAATTGACATCCAAGGTGGAGCGAATTTCATTCCAAGCAAGGTGGTGCGAACTTGAGGTTTCCATTTGTGCGAACTTGTCAAATCCATTGGAGATCACGTCAAAAACTTGAAGGGTGGCGAACTTGATAAGAGGAACGTTGCTTTGAAGATCACATCGAGGACATATCAAAAGGTGGTGAAATTGATATTTTAAAGGAGAGATTGCGTTGAAGACTATTTATACGTCAATTTTGCCTAGGCGATTTTGTTCTTTTTGCATTCTAGAGTTAGCTCTCGATTTGAGGTATGGCGATTTGGTTTTATTGTTTTATTCGTTAATCGTCATAGTCTAAATTTTGAAATTTTGAATTTTGAATTCCTTGCTCAATCGTTTTATTTTAGGAAATGATAACTCAAAGACTTATCATGAAGTTTCCTAAAATTTACTCTCTAATCTATGTTATTTATTGCAAAATCTAGCTTCTCATTGTGAAATGTTGTGTAGGTATGGCAACCCCAAAGGCGGGAGCATCCACCAGTCGTTCAGCTCTCATGAAAGAAGATCAAAAGACCGAAGAAGTGGAGACTAAGATCGTGTCGAAGTGGAGCAACATTGGAGATACAAATTTAGGCAACTTAAGCACGAAGAAGTTTCGAGAGGTCCCTTACATTGGCAAGCCATCACCTATCGCCCGGAGAATAATCGAGAATGGCATCATTAAGGCGGCCGGCTTTCCTCCAGCTGTTCAGTGCCATGAGTTGATGATCGAGTGTGCTCGTCACTATGATCCACAGTCCAGAACGATCGTGTCCAATGAGGGAAACACTTTGGCGTACCTTTCGGAGGAAGCTATAAGTGAAGCTTTCCATCTTCCAGAGCACAGGGACATGATATACAAGAGCATAGAAGGAGCCAGATCAATGTACGAAGATGATCCAGATGCTTGTCTAAGCATTATCAATAAGAACTGGTTACTCAAGAGCCGTCCCCGTCTGAGCAAGGTCCTGAACACACCGCACAGGATTGATTTCCAGGAGGAATACAGAGATTTGATTACCATGCTCAACCGAGTCACAGGAGCCCCTCATGCCTTCTATTTTGAGAAGTGGATGTTTTACTTCATCCAGGTGATTGTTCAGGGAAAGGGTACGATACATTGGGCTAGGATGATTAGCCATTGCTTGGACGTACAGTTGAGGAGACTCAAGGCTACTAAGTCCTTCCACATGAGTTCATACGTCATCTATGCCTTGATCAGGAGTGTTGAGTACGCAGGACTACCTCACAGAGGAGTGATTGGAAGAGGACCCGGCGAGGTCAGAGCTTGTGATTCCTATGCCTACTTGCATCATCCGCCAGGGAGCAACTATAAGTTGGTTAATGATACTTTCACGATGCACATCACAAGGACGTTGCAAGGTGGAATTCACAACAGATTATCTCAGGATGCCCAGGAATTCATAAAGAGGTACGGTGCTTGGTTCATTCAGTTTCCCAAGTTCACTTATATTAGAGTGCATGGATGTCCTTTACCTCCATACATGTTGCCGAGATATCCGACAGACAGAATTGTGTTACTTGAAGTAACAAGACAGTTGGCAGCATATGCGAGGGCATTCAGACACAGACATCAGAATGGAGTTCCAGTACCTATCATTTTGGGTAATTCAATTGAGGTATGTCCTAATGCTTTAGCCATGGATGACGCAGAGAAGGAGTTAGCCTTGTATTCTTTTTCATCTTTTGCTTTGAGAGAAAGCTTTGATCCACATGGACATTTAGAGGAGACAGTCGGCAGAAAGTTTAGGCATGAGTACCAAATAGAAGATTTTATGATGAATCTTTTAGATGATCTTGAAGTGAAACGGAAAATGCATTCTAGATTGCCTTTGGATTTCATCAGGAAATGCAGGATTTATAGAGTGGCCGACCAAGCTCAGGACAGTGGCAGACATATCCAGTCTTCCTATGATCGAGAAAGCAAAACAATAAGGTTAGATTGGAATGAGCCCGAGGTCGTGGATTTAGATACTTTGATGGCACCAGTCTTGTCTTGTACTCGCAGATGGGTTGACATACAACATCAAAAGTTGAGAGAACAAGGCATAGCTATGACTTTCACTTTGGAAGAGAAACTAGCCGAAGGTGGAGCTAGTGTGAGTGAAGGCAATCCTAATCCTAGAAATTCAGGTGAAGGAAACCTTCGATGTGCCAGTGAGGGCAATCTCCATCCAAGAGGTTCGAAGAGGAAAGAGAGACCTGGAAAGAGAGAATCTTCCAAGAAGAAACAAGAGGCTAACAGAGATCGATCATCCGGTACTTCTTCTAGACCAGAGAAGAGAACAATTCAAGTGGAAGATTCCATGGAATCTATGGTACAGAATGACAGGCAGGAAGGAGGACAGGCACAGCATGGGTCACCAGATGGATCTCTCCAAGATTATGAGTTAGATGAAGATAAAGAGGACAATGAAATGACATCTCCTCCCAGACAAGAAGAAATAGTGCATAAAGAGATTCAAGTTCAAGAAACAAGATCGATTATCCCAGATTGGTTGAAGGAAAGATTAACCAAGGTGATCGTAGTAGAGGACGAGGACAGTGCAATTGATTTAGAGAGCCTTGTTGGACGTTCACACGAAGAAACAGAAAAGAGAAAGGCTACCAAGATGTCCAAGATGATTCGAGATGAGACTGGATCCAGGAAATTGCAGATAGCTACACCGGCAGTAAACAAATATGAAGGTGAGATCCTAGCAGAGGAATATGATATACAGACATTTGAGCTAGGACCATCCACAGCAGAGCAGACATTGGATGATGCCACCGATTCATTTGAAGCATTGAAAGACAAGCTTAGAGAAGAAATGGAGAAAAACAGAAAGCTTGAGAGAGAGGTCGGTGCATGGAGGACATATTTCAGTCACATCAATGAACCTTTGGGACGTCAGGATCCAACTAGATCACCAGTGCAAGCACTTCCACTTCAATCAATCAATGAGGCAGAAAGATTCAGGAACATGGTCCAACGTACAAGTAGTTGGATGGATAGATCTCATACAGTGGCCATAGAATTTGTAACAAGGATGATGAAGATTATTCATCAAGCTATCCAAGTTCTTGAGATAATCCACAATTTGATGACAACAGTAGCTGCATTTGCCCATACCAAAGATGTCATCATTCCTGTCTTGAAGGTAATTAGACACACATCAAGGAAAGTTTTAGCGCAAGAGAAGATCTTGGATGGAGAATCTCACAGTTTGTTTCAGTGGTCAACCTTACTCCATATGAAGAGTGTTTTCTTCGAGGACATCAGTGTTAGATGTGGCCAAGTTGAGGAGGTGATCAATCCGATCCAGGACAGAGTATTTGAGGTACTTCGTACCATTCTTGGCAGAAGGATCGAGGTCGAGACAGATGTGGATATGCAGGAATTAGAGGATAGAATCAAGGTCATCTTTTGCAAGGACGCAAATGTTACAGATGAGCAATATGATCAAATGTTTGCCACCATGCTCTTGATTGAAAGAACAAAGGAACTTGAATCTACTTGGGACGCAGCTCTTCTAGATGCATTCGATCAGGTCATCCACTTGGAAGAGAGTATGAAGAATCTTCCCGAGATTCCAATTGCAGAAATCGAAGGAATCGTGACAAGATTCATTGCATATGCCAAAAAAGAACATTGGAAAGGGAATAAGGTTCTAGATGAAAGGTTGTTATAGATGACATGGCATCTTATTTGTCATTGGTTTATGTCTCCTAGGTTTTTGTGCCAAATTTAATATTTGGCTATGTATTTAATATTGTTCAGTAAAAAGGAGGCCATTTGTAACAAACCCTAATTAGGGTTTAGGTGTCATGATCTTGACCGTTGATCTACTTTCGATCTGGACCTTTCATTGTGACTGGGGATGCTATTTATACCCCCATTTTTCATTTCATTTGGTGATAGTTAATAGTCAACAGTTAGATATTAGAGAGTTTGTTGTATTAGAGAGATTAGAGTTAGAAGCAATTTTATTTTGTAGCAAGATTGAGTTTTGAAGAGAGGAATTCAAGCAATTGTTGTACATGATGACTTGGAAATCAATAAAATATTGAAGTTATGGTGTTTTGTTGCAACTTTCTTGGTTATCTTCATGGTTGTTTAATCTACTTGAATCATGCTCAATCAAAGTAGTGTGTTAATTTGAAGGACATAGTGTAAGACTTGATCTTTGGTAGGATTTGTAATCCAAACCACTAGCTTCTTGCTGATTGTAGGAACGCCTTGCGTGGTCGACTGGAGAATACTTTGAGTCCCTTAATCTTCAATCATTATTGTATCTTGGATATGTGCCTTCGTGGTAGTGTCTTTGATCTTTGATGCATTTGAATATCATTTTGTTACCTTAGAAGATCGCACTAATTTCAATTGAGTTGTTATCTCATGGCGAAATTGAAATTGGTTGAATCTTGCCAAGTCTTGTCTACACGAAGTCATTCTTAGGGTCAGATTAGATTAGACCTCTTTCAAACCCTACTCTTTTGCTATTTTTTGAAAGTTTCTTTAGTCTTAGTAAAATCTTGAACTTTCGGAATACGTAAGGCCCCTTGAAGGAAACAGCAAATCACATCATACCGCTGGAAGCTTGTCCACACGTAGAGACCCTACTAACAAAACCTTGGAGTCTTCCTAACTGATCCTTTATGCGAATCTTCAGCAGTTAGAGACTATTTTCTCAAGAGAGGATAAGATGCCTATTGGTATTTTATTCTGTGTATGATGGTGTATAAAATACACGTCAACAGTTACCCTTGGGTGTCCGGAACATGGAGCATTCTGTGTCTCTCGTAGAACCTTAGTCCTTAGTGCACCTTGGATTGGAATGTACATTCTTCCGTGAAATCTCAAAAGACCATTTGGTTCAAGCTTGTACCCATCGAACTTTGGCTCTAAGATGTTTTCCTGTAAAGCTGATTTAACTTTGTTGTAATGTTCCTCATCATTTAAGGACTTGTTGCTTGAAGGTTGCGTGAAAGGTTGTCACAACATAAAGGTGCTTTCTTCTACTGAGTGCATCAGCCACTTTGTTTTCCTTTCCTATAATGTAGTCGATATCAAAATCGTACTCACTCACGAATTCTAGCCACCTTCTTTGTCGAGCATTGGTTGGGTTGGGTAAATATGTACTTAAGACCCAAGTGATCTGTTTTGAGTTCAAATGGTTTCCCTATAAGATAGTGCCTCCACATTTGCAAGGCATGCACAATAGCTGCTAGTTCCAAGTCATGTGGAGCATAATTTAACTCATATTGTTTCAATTTCTTAGATTCGTATGCTACTAATTGACCATTTTGCATTAAAACACCACCCAACCCTTCACCAGAGGCATCAGTTATAACTGAAAATCTGCCATTGGGATCTGGTACAATTAGAATTGGTGCATCAGTGAGCTTGTGCTTTAATATTTGAAATGCTTGTTCACATTTATTTGTCCACTCTAACCTTTTTCCCTTTTTCTGAAGGTTGGTGATGGGATTTGCAATTTTGGAAAAACCTTATACAAATCTTCGATAGTCCCCTGCCAGGCCCATGAAGCTACAAACTTCTTGAACATTGCTTGGTGTTGGCCATTCCATAATGGTTTTAATCTTGGCTGGGTCTACCGAAATCCCTTCTGCAGATATATTATGTCCAAGATAATGTATCTTCTTTTGGTAGAAAGAGCATTTGGATAATTTCCCAAAAACTTGGTGTTTCCGCAGCCGTTGCAGAACTATTCTCAGATGTTCTTCATGATTTTTCTCATTTTTTAGAGTAGACCAAAATATCATCAATGAATACAATGATAAAATCATCCAAAGAATCCTTGAAGATGCTGGTCATTAAATTCATGAAGGCTGCTGGAGCATTAGTAAGGCCGAAGGGAAGAACAGTGAGTTCATAATGTCCATATTGAGTTCTAAAGGCAGTTTTGGGAATGTCTTCTTCCTTAATCCGTAGCTGATGATATCCTGATCTTAAGTCAATCTTAGAAAAGACTGCAGCTCCTTTCATCAAATCAAAGAGGTCATTGATTCTAGGCAAGGGATACCTATTGTTTATGGTCAATTTGTTGATCATAAGGTAGTCTATGCACATCCGAAGTGTGTCATCCTTCTATTTAACAAAAAGTACTTGTGCTCCCCATGGTGACACACTTGGCCTGATTAAGCCTTTATCCAACAATTCCTGTAGCCCAATCTTCATTTCATATAACTCAGTGGTTGTCATCTTATACAGAGCCTTAGATTGTGGCTCAGCCCTAGGTAAGTCTTTGAATACCATAGATTTTAGTTGGGTGGCCATAATCATCTAGACATATTACAGTCTTATCTAAACAATCAATTGTGGCTTTATGCTGTGCTAACCAGTTAATCCCCAAGATTACATCATATGATCCTAAGGGAGCCACATACAAATTCACCAGAGTAGTGAATCTTGGAATCTAATTCATGCAAGCCAAACATCAGATCCAAGCTGCTAGAATCTAACATCAGATCCAAGCTGCTAGAACCTGTGCCAACGTGTATGTCAAAGAACAGGCTGCAAACCATTTTACCTACATTGGAGGTAGCAACATCATCTTGAACAACTTCTTTGTTTCTAGTTGAACAAACTAGCTCCTCCACCCCCTGCCCCCCACTTCAAGCTCAGAATCATGATCAGCCTAATTGACCCATGCACGATCCTCCTTTGTAAAAATGAGGTCATCCTTAGTGATCCACTTGAATGTGGGATCATACTCTAACTTCACATAGGCTTATTGTGGAGGAGATGCAAGTTATAATGCACAAATACAAGGTTATTCAACGTTTGCATTGACAACCAATCATTATTTTTGGAGTGAATGTGCTTAGACATACTTCAATTGCATTCATAATGCAAAGTGTTGCATGTTTGATACAAAACTTAAATGGCAATTCTTTGAAGAGTGGGCAACATAGCAGCAAAATTTCCCCACTTTGTATCTTGTAATGATAAAATTAAAAGACTTAAGGTTTACAAATACTATAAATTCAATATTTTATGACAAAGTTGGAAAATCTTTAACTTCTAAATCATTGTTTTGAAGAATATAAATTTTCCTTAGCCTGGTAGCTGTCCTAGATAACTTCATACGTCTTGAGAAAAGATATCTCTTAGAGCTTTTTTATGGATCTCAATTTTGGACATAATTTTTGCCTTAGAAGTGGACTTGGCTCTATAGGCCTCACATAACTTCCTTGATAGCCTTGAAGCCCTTAAGAAATTGAAAGACTAGGTTGAGGAAGTATACACATGCATGAAGTAACCAATCAAATTGTCTTATCCAGTGTTGGTTGATGATATCCCTTATGGGTGTATATGCCTTGCACATTGCCATAGAAATGCCTACTATGCTCCTTGGCTTGGTCCATTCCTTCAGGGATGTGCTCATTGCTGACTTTTCTCAATTATTATGGAGAGAACACAACCACCCTGTCATCGATAAAAAATCAAAATATAAATAGTTAAAAAAGTAACTCTAGTCACTCTACACTTGAGCCCTAATTTTGAAATGATGAAAAAGTAATTTTATAAACACTAAAGAAAGATAACAAAAAAAATATAGTTCCACAAGGACATGTACCCCCTTGAAATTGGTGAATTTTTTGAGTAAGGACCTTTTGGGGACAAGGATTGTAGAAGCAAGGGGTGTCTCTTGGATTTTCGTGCCAACATTGCTATCACAACTTTGGGATGGTGAGAAGTCCCAATGGTTTGACAACAACAATGTTCATTAGAAAAAGAAAACAAAGTTTGTCTATGTTATTATAAGATTTTGATTGCGTCAAAGCTTTGAATAGATAGATAACATGATGACAACAACAAATGGTCGGTCTTGCAAGAAAGAAGTAATATTTATATGATATTGGATGCAAAATAGGCTAATAAAACAACTACCATTATTTTTATTTTCTCGGATGGACACTCTCTTATCTTGACTTTAGGAAGTTGGTGGTCAAATATTTCTTAATTCATATGTCATTGGTGCTTTGAGTTTAGTAGACAGTGGAGGATGTTATCAATTTTTCTTAAATGTTTGCGAGTTTTTACTAATTGGTGTAATAAGTTTATAAAAATAGAGAAGAAAATAAATAAAACGATATTAGAATGATGATATTCTCGTCTTCAACTACTCAACCCTCATCATTTAGAAACTAGATTCGTCATATTCCCTAGCTACAACATTAGTTCTTTGAAGAATGAAGATTTGCTCAATAATAGTGAGGATTTAGTGCGGAATATAATGATACAATAATTAAAAATGGCATGCACCCTAAAGGTTTGTGTGGTCTTGAAGACCTTCATTTGCCTCTAGAACCTTATGAAGGTGGTTGTTGAAGACTTTGCACCTAAACCATGTTCTAGATTCAAAAAGAAAAAAAATAAAATTTGTTTTGGGCCCATGTTTTGTATATATGTATGTATGTGTGCGTGTGTGTGTATAGTTAAATGTACACACACATATATGTATATGTTCGCATAGACACGTTCACAAACACACACACATAGAGATGCATGTGCATGCAAACACACATGCACACACAAATCGATGTACATGCATGTGCATGCATACCCACACATGCATGAGTGCACGTGCCCATGCCAACACCCACACAGATGCACACACACACATGTACACACAATGCTATCATGCATGTGCACATGCACACAAAATATTTGCACCTCGAGCTGCCATTTTTTTGTTGTTCCCTTGCCATCTCCAAATTTGGGACCATGATTGTGCTATTGAAATTCACACCCTCATTTTGAAAACACACGCACAATATATGCCTTTCTAGCTGCCATCTCTGCATTGCTTCCCCACCATTCCCAAATTTGGGTCCATGGTTCCTCTATCCTTGAAACTCATACCCTTGTAACAAAATTCCTTAGAACAATGCAACAAAGTTCAAAGACTTACATCTACAATTTCTTCTGTGGGAGGCCAAGAATGAGCCTCATCAAATACCCATCCACTACATTGATGTCCACAATTGTCTTTGAGTAGGAAGATTTGTACTCACTAATAAATGCTAGCTTGAAAGAAGCTTTTGCTTGTAGAAAATATTACAAGCTGATAAATGATGTTGCAAATTGAGTGAATTAGGTTGTTGGATCAACTCTCTATCCTTTGTGAACTCTTATGAAAGAGAGTACTCAATTGTGGTTATAAATGTATTTGCATATGTTTCATGCATGCCCCACAACCTGCTTGATCCACGTTAGTTTTTCAATGTCCCCAATTATTAGATAATGCAATGTATTGAGAAAGGAGGCCAAAAAAGATTGGGGTGTCTATTCATTAGTAATCTACCTACAACAACATAGTTTGCTGCATTATTGATGACTACTTGCATTGCATTTTCCTTCCACATTTTTGTCAAAGCTTCTTCGGAAACGCCACACAAATAATATAAATCTTTTAATTTTCTTTGAAACTTCAATTGACTTGAAGAAGATTGTGCCACCCGAAGAAGATACTAAAAAATTTGTCAAGCCCTATTTTTCTTTCACTCCATTCATTAAACATGATCATGCAGTCCTTTGTTCAGATGGCCCGCTGGTTATCAATTATGGATTGTACACCAACCACCTTTTCCATTAATATTGGTTTGCAGATATCATCAATAGAAGGGGTTTTGAATCCCTAACTAGTTATGCCAATTGCATCGATCAGTGCTTTGCGAATAAGGGGATCCAAAACACCCCAAAAAAAGAATTGAAAAAGAAAAAATTGAAAAAAGTAAACCCTAAACAAAACTATGAAGTTAAAAAAATAAAGATGAGAGAGAAAATTAAAATGTTACCTTGCTGCATTAAAGGAAATGTTACAAAATACTAAAAATCACCAACTGCACTAATTGTTTTTTTGTTGTTGTTGTTCTACCCCATTATTTTTAATGATGGTTGGTAACTAGGAATGCCCAATCCAACACCCTAAATTATGAACTCTAGGCCCAATGCTAGTAGAACCTCAATCACTTTTGCATCTAGGCATTGGAAAATTGGAAGATGAACAATTTGTTGTTTTTTCCTTATTTGTTGTTTATTCTTTTCTTGAAAGGATTCTAATTGTGCTATCAACTCCCTCGCAACCCCTGGGTCAATATTTTGTATAATGAAACTTTATGTCCAGGTATGTAGGCAAAGCGGATTTGGAGGTGAATAATGTCTCCTAGAAACTACACACCTCATGTTTGTAAAAGTTTGCCCTTATTTGCGGCCAGCCTACCATTCTTCCAAGTAGGGTCTTTCCTTTGAGGTTCATATATATTGTGAACCCAACATCATGTAGAGAGAAAAAAACTTGAGTTAATAAAAAATGCAAACAACGAAACTAAAAAAATGAAAGACAAACTTGAAAAAGAAAAAGAAAAAGAAAAGATAGAAACAAAAATGTAAGTGAAATATAAATGAAAAAACAGTAAACCTTGAGTTTTTACTTTGTTCTTTATTTTTTGGATTTTGAATTATAAAATGTATAAAACTGAAAGTTTGAAAATAAAATTATAAAACAAAAAGAAGAGTGAATTAGACAAAAATTGAAGATTTTTATCTTACCTCGGCTTGATGCTTAAGGTTGCAAGTTGGAAATGTGTTAACTCAAGTCGAAGACTTTATATTAACTCCTTATTTGCACAAATTACTGTTAATGCAACCTTATTAGCTTTGCAAATGAATGTTCAGCTCCGAAGAAGAAAAAATGGAAATCTAAGTTGAGCGAAAATAGTTTGAAAGCAAATGGGCAAGTGAAAATAAACTCAAAGTAGACAAGTGAATGTTTTAAAGTGCTAGTGTCTTTTTAGAGTTTTAGAGTTATGTATATTTCTTGAAGTGAATTTATAAAAGAAGATTTGTTCACTTAAGCGCAAGCCTTGCAGACTATCTCTGTTTGTCTTGTAGAAGATTACTGAAAGCTGTTATTTCTATCTCTACATCACATATGCTTGGATGAGTTTGTACCAAGTATAAGATAACTCCTACCATAACAATTGGTAAGAATTCAACTACTTTTTTCATGAAAATCAAATATTGAGTTAGAAGATTTTGAGCACAACAATTGATTAAGCTTTCAACAATTGCATCCTTGGAAACAATTACAAGAGTGTTATTGGTCACAACAGTTAAATAAGGAACACTAAATGATATTGTAAGACATTTGTCTATACATGTAGGCTTTTCTTAATAAAAAGAAAGGAAGGAAAAGAAAGAAAAGAAAGAAATTATATCAATATACATGCATGGCCAAGACTAGGTCAATGAAACTGGAACACACAATTGTCACAATAAGCTCAGTTACTATTTTGGGTTTGGTAATGGGGGTTTGGTATGCAGATTTGGCAAAAAATAAATAGATTTGGGGTTGGGTTTGTCTATACAAAAACTTACAAAAATAATAAATATATACATCTTCACAGCCCAAAAAGGGGAATTGAGTTCAGTAAATAAAATAATATTTTAATTTTAAAAAATAAAATATTAATTTAAATTTAAAATATTAAATTTAAATGTAATCTATTAAATTTAAAATATTAAAGTTTAAATATATTATATTAAATCAAAATGTAAAAATTTTAAAAATATAAACCTAAGTGTAATGTCCCCTTCTCGCACCCAGTCAGTTGTGATTTTTGTTAGCCTATTCTTGTTTTCCCGTAGGATATTCGGAGTTGGGTAGGGGACTCAATGTTTTGTGGAGAGCTCGGATTTTCAGTTTCAGTGGGCTTCGACAACAGTTCTATTTTTAGTAAGTGCTATTGTGAGCACTTGACATCGGTTTCAGTTCCAACTCCACTTCACAGTGAAGTGTTCTTTTTTTTTTGATGCCATGAAAAAGTTATCTAAGGTGATGGAAAATTATATTTTATATTTTTCAGCGTTTAAAATGTGACTTTAATATAAGTTAAGTGATTAATATTTACATAAAATGTGCCTCCAAATGGATGCCTAGACTTGGGAGACATAAGTTGTTTTTAAAAAGTCATATGGGTGCCTTTTTTGAGCAAATATTATATTTAGATACACGAATTTTCCCTAATTTCTCCCTTCAAGTCTTTATATTGGGATTTGAGCTCTCATTCGTTAAACGGGAATCGCCTTGAATCGCCATGAATCGCCTAAACTCGGCGAGTCCGAGTCCGAGTGATGCTCGCTGAGTCTCTGGGACTAGGATTCGGACTCGTCCGAGTCTGGCGAGCAAACTTGCCAGACTCGCCGAGTTGGCGAGTTTGGCTCAAACTCGCCAAACTCGGCGAGTCCCAAGCCCCAAACTTGGCTACTGCCTGAGTTAAGTAAAATGACAAAAAAAAACATTTTAAAAAGTCTTTTTAAAATGAATGGTCTCGTCTTTGTTCACTACGACCTCTGCCTGAGAATGAGAAAAATTAGGGTTACAACATATGAGCCAATAGAAAAATAACACCCGACGCTTTTATTAAATAATAAGTTTTTTTGGCCTCACGTGGCGCTGCCCCTTGACCCTGCAAGGGGCGATGCCCCTTGACCCCC
Organism: Cryptomeria japonica; assembly: GCF_030272615.1. NCBI lineage: Eukaryota > Viridiplantae > Streptophyta > Pinopsida > Cupressales > Cupressaceae > Cryptomeria > Cryptomeria japonica. The sequence goes on along the minus strand of NC_081409.1, from coordinate 103,164,001 downwards.
ATTGAAAAATATGGGGGGAAACTGCATCGATAGAAGTAGGGAAAATTTAACCTCCGAGTCTGACACTGATTGGATTGCCCAAGTAGATATAGAGGCTGAGACTGTAGCCATGGCAGAGGAGGAGCAGAGAGCACGAGCATAGACAGAAGATTCAGAGGCAGATAGTGACACGGATGTTCCCGATGTTGGTGAGCATGGCATGGTGTCATGGGGAGCGGCTATGGCTGTCGAATCATCCAGGACCTACCTTAGATGCCTTCGCAGGGGGCTGGGGCCAAAGGGTGCTGCCGTGATGTATACTTGTGTATGTAATCAAATGAGCTGAGTTTGATGATGTTATTGTGTCTTTAAGGTGTATTCAATAAAGGGTGCCTGAAACAAGTTTTAAATCTTTAAAAATTTCTAAATTTCTTTAGTTTTTCACTTTCCCAAGTCCAGCCGAGTCTGGAGCTGAGTCTGACGCCGAGTCCCGAGTCCGAGTCCGAGTCCGATTCGGCCTTGCCGAGTCCGAGCCGAGTCCGAGTCCCTTTTCTTTGGTTTACACGTATAAAAATGCTGTCAAAATGAACTTTGAGAGTTATTCTTGTGATTGTTCAGGTTAAAAACCCTATGCAATTTGTTTGGTTTCGGTGATGAAAGATTCACCCTAGCTGGTCACTAATTTCAATCAGAGAATACATTGATTTGCTGAGTTTTGGTGATGTGGGTTTTGATTAATTTGAAGATTTACGAGTTTTTTTGATTGGGTTTTCAGAGTTTTGGTGTGTTTGGTTGATTTTTGGAGTGCTGTTTGAATTTGCAAGTTTTGGGTATTTATTTCAGTTCTGGCCGCACATTTCCAGCTACCTAAAACCCCACATTTTGGTTCATAACTTTGATGGTATTGCTCATTTATTTGTATGCTTCTGAGTATTGATTCTTTCTTCATTCCTCAGCTGGGGCTTATTTTGATTGTTTATTTTGTGAGTTTTGGAGGACATTTGAATTTTTATAGTCAAATTGCCCCTAGGACGGGCTGTACACTTCCAGGAGGTTGCATGTGGGAAATTTCTGAGGGTAAATCTGCTTAATGTTTGCCAAAAATCTTCTTCCTTGAGGCTCTTCGGTAGCAAGGAGTTATTCTGAGTTTCATCCAGCAGATTGAAGGTTTATATTGGTGTTTGTGAAATTAGTATGCAATCCACCTTGAAGGGATTGAGCTTTCTGTTTCTGTAGTACGTTCTTTCAAAGATATTTGCAGTCTTGAAGCCATAAACACTATGTGAATGCTAAGAAGCAGATCTGAGCTGCTAGGAATTGGAGGCATTGCTTGGCAAGTCACTAGAATCTTATTGGACCCATTATTTAAGTAAAGATTAAACCCAAAAAGGGAGTTTCAGATATTTGTGGACTGTAATCTTCATGTTTGTACGCTACAGGTCTGAACCAAATTTGAATTTGTTCAATTTACAGTCATACATATTGTTGTCAATGAAGTTTGATGTCTTCATATGTTTATAATTGTGCACATTGGCATTATTTTCTCTCTAATGATTAAGACCAGCAACTGTTCATGAAAGCAATGAATGAAATCTGAAAACATGTTTTCAATCAGCAAACTGGTGTTAAACATTTCTTGCCATCACACACATTTGCAAACAATTTAAAAAAAATTCAGTTGTATCATTATACTAAGTGACATAATAGGTGTGAGTGTTAAGTTTAATCGCTCGTACAAATGAATAAGAAAATAATGTCAATACATAAAAGAGCAGAAGTTTGGATTTGTGATTGTTTGTAAAAAATAATAATCAATCTAGTATTGGTAACTTATATTCACTTGGTCAAAGTCGGGGATGGAATGTACTACTTTATGCAAGAATTTGAGGCCTCAATCAGATGTTTCCCATTGAAGACTATCAACAGATGTAACTTAAAAATTGCTCCCGTGCAGTATTTTTGTTTGACAATTACTCAGCTTCTTGGGTCTGGCATGGATTCACCAATGTTTTTTCAGGTTCATTTGGAACAAATCCACAAATTGTTTGCTGTCCCCTGTCTAAATCATTTGCCACATTTGAACTGGTACCAGAATTTGGGTCTCTATTACACAAATTGTTAACTTAGTAGTGAAGTACTAGGGAAAAAAGGGCTCTAGATACAAAGCATATAAAGTAAAGCACATAAAAGCAAGAAAACAATGAAATGGACAAATGGGTGTAGACCTAACACGGTAACCCTGAAACAAGTTCAATTACATGCAGCTAAGTGCGGAGAGGACCCCTTAGTGAGGTGGAAGCTAGTGAAGACCAACAGAGGCAACCGAGGTAGGTCTTTACCTTGGCATGTGTTGAAAGAACTGATGACATTACCATCTACCTTTGTGGGATCACCAATGTTGGATTTGGAAATGCTTATTGAGGAGTGTTTGGGGATAATTGGGCCAAGCTGGACAATCCTAGGTAGTCAATATCTCCTAGAACCTCTTTTAACACCCAAAGCTGAAGAAATGATGGTGGCAGAGAAGAAATTGGTAATGCGAGCTTACCCCCTTGAGGAGTGCTAGAGGGCTCCCAACATTGAAGGGAGGTAGAATCACCGCCCTTATAATGAGATATGGGGAGCCCTAGTCATGTTGTAACTTCATCTAGCATCTCACTTGTCATCCATGGTTAATGAATCTTATGAGAGAGAAAATACTTACTAATGTTTTCTTGCCTTTGTGACTTGGGCTTGAAACAAATTGAAGGCCTTGACATCAAAATATAAGTAGATCCACTCCACACTAAATGAGGTTAAGGGATTGGGGTTATTTGGTGTAATACACAAAGAGGAACAAAGTCTCACTGATATGTTTGCATATGTAAACCTTTAAATCTTTCTTCCTCTAGATATTTCTCAGCCAACCTTCCCCAGGGTTCTAATATAACCCTCAGCACTAAAAATAAACAGGAACGAAAAAATAAGCATTTCATATATATAGGCTCTAAAGGAACCACAGGTTCTGACATAGACTAATACTAAACAGTTATCTATTAATATTGCAAACATAGATATAATCTCAGCTAGCTACTCTAGTTCTGGTGCAAAACAGCACTTTAGAGAAATAGAAATCAACCAAACAAAATATCAAAACTTCATATATACTTGTCTTTTTACATAAACACTGAAAGTTTACATTTGTTCTTATAACAAAAAATTTGGAAAAAACACCAGCATTGGCTCAATAAAATATACGTGTGAGACCATTCATGCAATACTTGTTAACACTGAAGTACTTGATGTATCTTTTCCTTTTGTCTATATTATCAAATGATCCTTGTGGCTACAAGGATTTCCTTAATTACAAGCTTTTTAGTCTGTAGCTGGGAAACTCATGATAATGAATGCAAGGGTCTTGTGTACGAAAAGCATATCAGCTGCTTGTGTACATATATAGACAAAATATGCACGAAGATTTCTCATGCTACAAACATATTCTTTCAGAGATCTGAAAGAGACACAAGAAACCATCAGGAAACAGTAAAATGGACCAAAGGTGCTGTCTTGTTGATATCAAGTGTCAAGTGAATCTCTAACTAGAACTGTGCAACTACTACAATAATATGTGCTCAATTTAAGAAACATGTATTAGAGGCCTTGTTATTTTATCACTAAAAATTTTTAGACACATAATGTATGACTTTTATGATGCTTATGGTTTCATTTTGTGGTTCTTCATGCTTTACTTTTTGTGAGGACTTTGTGTGAGTGAAAAAGGGTTTTTTCTTTTGTATTCTCCAACTTTCATTATTTATGCTGAAAAAATGTTTGATGGATATAGCTTAGTTAAGCTGCTTTCTGTGGCATCCAACTAGTTTGGCAAGTTCCAATTTTTTTCCCTGATTTCTCGAGCTTTTTTGGCAGGCAAGGTGCTGTAGAGGATCACCTTGGATCTTCCTTGAGCAGGAAGCTTCACTCCATAGGTTGGGCAGTCAACTATCGCGCAGTGGTTCCAAATGATGTAAGGAATATACTTGCCCTTTCCGAAAAAATGATAGATGCGCTTCAAAATTTTTAGAAAACAAGAAGGCAGGAGAATTTTTTGTTTGTTTTTCTCATCATCTTCAAACTTGCATTAACCCAGATGGGTAGCACCCTCCCTGTCCACACCCCCTACCCTTCGCCCCCCCAAAAAAAACTACTGGTGTTGCCCTTGTGGCATGATTGTATTGGTTTCTTTTTTATTCTGTCAAAACTGATGATTTCTTTTTTATTTCTGTTGAACTGGACTTATGGCTGTTTCCCCTGTGCGGCCATGAACTTGCTTGGTTTGTGGAGGTTTCCTTTTCTGGGGCCATGTGGTTGTTTTTCCTCCTGGCACTGTGGGCTTGCCTTTGAGGTGTGATCCCATCCTGCCCATATTTTTGATGGTCTGGCTGTATGCTCGAATTCTTGGTTTTAATATAGTCTTTTCATAAAGAAGGCTTGCATTAACGTTTTGGCTTTAACCACCTTCAAATGGCTTATTTTTATTGGAAGGATTATTTTCATCCTAGTTGGCTTTTCACATGTTACATATTTGGCTGTTATATTCATTATATTCCTTTTGTTGATATGTGATTTGAATTCCTTTACTACCTTTGCACACAAGTATTCATACACCAGGCTTTGATGTGCATGGAAATATTTTGTAATTTAGGAATAGCACGTTTAACTAGTTCTTTATCTGTTCTTTATGTGCAAGATCATACGGTACATTTATTTGATATTAGTAGGAAGAGCATAGGAAGCACCAATGTCAAAAAGAAACTTATTTAGTGCATAGATTTTATACCATTGACTGATGACATCTTAGAAAATTAAATATCATTTTTTTTTTTGTTAGAAGCAATTCAAGGATATGGATGTTGTTCTTTCGAGATGTGATAGAAGAAAAAGGAACATGTTTGGAAACTAATTCCAAGATGTAGCAATTAGAATTGAAGAAACCTAAGATGTTGAATGTTTAATATCAAAGAACAATTGAAGAAAATAGACACTATAGTCCATATAAATTAATTTGTTATGTGTTAATATATTTGTACCCAACTATGTATTAATCACTTGTAGGCTTGTTGTTAGTTGCTACAAATTGGTTGTCAGTAGTTGTCAACACTTGTGTTATCGTCAAGTATTTTAAATATGCTTCTCATAGTCAGGGAAGGTATTCTAATTGTGTACATAGTCCTCATCATTCTACATTTGAATTGTATAAGCACTACCTTGAATAAAGTGATCAATGTTCTGCATATGCAATTTCTTGGTGTGCTTTGTTGTGCTCTATTTATAATTTTATATTACAATCAGTGGTGTTATAGTATGATAGTAAACGTTGGCATTGTTGCTTACACAAAGTCAATTCATATTCATAAAGAACCAATGTTGTTCAATAGACTCACTCGATACCTATTGATGATTGCATTGGAGACTAATAGAATTTGTGCCTTTAAGCCTGAACAAAGGTAGGAGAAGATCATTGTGTGGTAAGAGGGAAGACCATGAAATTAGATGATCCCTTTGATAGGTGGAACAACAAGAATAATGAAGGTTGTGAGAAGCAATTGACTTGAGAAATCCATTGGTCCAATTACACTGTCAAAATCAAAGTGGAAGTTAGAATCAAAGCAAAAAAGCTATAGTTGAAGTTGTAGTTAGGGATGAAGACATGATAGTATCCAACTGACTATGAACATTTGAGATTGTGAATCAGTAGTAAATAAAACTTTAAATTCTTATCCAACTTATTAAAAGCTTTTAAACTGAATCCTTAAATGAGAGCATCAAACTGAAATCTGAAATGCACCACACAATAAAACCAATGCACAAGAAGATACATGGAAACCCAAGATGGGAAAACCACGGTGAGAAATGCTGCTAGGATCTACTGTCCTAATCCAGCCTCACAATGGAAATGTTTACAAATCTTTTAGGGCATCAACCCCAAGGAATCACCAAATACCTTATGTGAGCACCAACTCTTCCAAAACCATAAATTAATAATCTGAGCACCAACTCAGAAATTCTTAAAGCACCGACTCTAAGAATATCACAATTACCAGTTATAACTGATTACAATCTTTGAGATTTCTCTTTACAAAATTTGAAACATGTAATGTAATGCCCCTATTAAGATACTTAGTGATTATGGGACAGTTACTCACTTTCTTGGGCTTATTATAGATCACAATATCTGATTTTTTTGTTTATAAATTGATGTAATTAATAGCACAAAGATAAATATGCAAGTAAGGTCACTACATCAATGGCACTTGCTCTTTCCCATAGATGTAATGGTGCAAATGCTAAGTGAAGATAGTCCAATAAGTTTCCTATTCCCCAATATTGATGAGGGATGCAGAATGAGTACAGTGCTGTCCCTGGTCATGAGATTTATGCCACGGTGATACTCTAATCTGCAACTAGATGCCTACGCTCTGCCTAATATGCCGATAGGATTTTGCAATGATCCTTGTTGCTAGGTCTGATGCGAACAATAATATATGCAGATCTGGAGTTGCTGCTCCTGATGTGAAGAGATATACTCGCAATGAAATAAGGACTTTTCTTCCAGATATACCAATTGATGTACGCAATGTTTGGGTGGCTTCCCCGATATATCCTTTGACTTCTTGTGCAATCGGCGGGGTGTTTAAATGGCCAAATTGCTCTCCAAGAGCGACTTCGAACTGCCGATATAAACTTCCTCCCGTCCTTCCTTTCCAATGACGGACTTCCACCATTACATATAACTTTCTTCCTTCAACGGTTGCACCTCTTCATGATCAAGGAGACACATCTCCTTCCAATGCCTTTCTTCATAAGAATCGGTTTTGTCTTTCAAGGGATGTGATTAGTCGTAATTGCTGATGCTTATAGTGACTTGTGTAATTGCTGTTTTAATGCTTATCGATTAGCAATGATTAATTGATATTCATAATCATACTGACTTAATCGACTTATTAGTGTTAGTAATTTATTGTATGTCTTAAGGTGTTCTCGTGATTCCATTAAGGGATCTTGTTAGATTGAATCTTTAATAAATAACTCTGACACATCCTTGTCGATCATGTTCATGCGTTCGGAGATGGATATACTTCTCTTATGATGGTTATGATCAATATTGCAATCAATATCATTAACACCTACAGTATCAATGTTGCTTAATCACTCTGAAGTAAGCTGGTGTTAGCTCCCCTTGGAATGGAGATCAAGACCTTTCTATTGGAGCTTGTTGATGAGAAGAGCATGATGGTGCTTGATGGATAAGAGGTTATTTGTAATGAAGATGAGGCTAGTACTTCTCTGGATCTATTCTACCATCTCATGATGCAGAGGTGGACTTTAAAACGACCAACATCAATCTAGGGTACTCAAATAACCCATGATAGTCATTAAAATCTCACAAAAATGAATGAATCAAACCCTGTCCTTTGGAGGCATTTTAGATAACATCATTACAGACCTTCTCACCAATTTTTATGGTCCCACCAATGGTGGGAAGGCAAGTTATGGATTAAACATGTCAACTAGAAACCCTAGGTAGGGTTCTAGACTGTTTTCACCAAAAATGTAATAACTTCCTTATTACTCAGCGAAATTTCATTAAACAAACGCCTAATTATCTAACTATTCCATGCATGTGCAGGTCCATAACAGGGTGTATTAGGGTGTACAACACGTGTTTGCAGACTGTTATCTTCACCAAAAACTGTCAAACTGGGCAGCCTTCACCAAAATGGCCATATCTCACACGAAACTCAATGAAATTTAATGAAACAAAAGGCATTTGAAACTAGAAACGAATATCTTTCCATCCATCTATTATAGTCCTTGAGATGAGGCCATAATAGGCCGTACAATGGAGCGTTTCAGACTGGAAATAGTGTAAAACTTCAGAAAAACAATGTTAAAATGCTTCAAGAACAAGTTTCTTCTTTATTCCATCTTTCTCCAACCCCCAAATTGAAGTTGGCATTACATATTTATGGTTTTACAAGCGTTTCCAACTACTCAACCGACCACAAACTGCCCATAACTAAAACAAATGCAACTTTTGCAACTTTTACATGACAACATCGACAACAATTGAGCATTTTTTGCAACTTTTACACAAATGACCCAAAACTTTGCAAAATGACCCCAAATGATTGAAATTGGTAAAAAATGACCTTATTAACATGAAACAACCCAAAAGAAGACAAAAACTCAAACTTTGCCTCTTGTAGGCATCAGGTCTTGAGGGTGCTCCTGCACCATTTCCTAACAGTCCATGCCAAGGAAAAAGAAAGTTGGAGTGTATGTGTTCTTCTTGTCACTTGGGCTTGAGATCAACAAGTAATTCTTTGAATTCTTTGAAGGTTATAGCAAGTGGTTTGGCATTTAAAAAGGGAATAGTGGATCTCCAATTTAGTAGTTCGACGAAAAGAACTACAGCAAGTACTGAGACCTTTCTTGAGTTATCTGGGTTTAAACTACTTGACTAGTTTGTCGAGTGGGACTCACTTGTTTTGATTCCATGATGTTGTTCATTGTGACTTCTGACTATGTTTTGCAGCTTTAGTGTTGTTTGTTGTTTCATGGTACCTTTGTGGAGCTTCTCTGCTCCTTTATCTAGCTTTTGTCAAAGGGTTTGGGCACTTTCAAAAATCCACCTTTACCAATAATGTTAAAAAAATAAATTTGTGGTTCTTAAATTCTATGTTAAGTTGAGACTATGGATTGACTATTAATTTTTTTCTTCATGTTTTTAGTTTCTTTTTACTTTGTTCTTGTACTTGGTTTTATCCAGCCAATACACATCCTATCATCACACATCCATGTATTGCATAGTCATACTAATGCAGACTGTAAATATAAAGTTTTGGTGGTATTCTCCTTTCATATACATTAATTTCTTTTAATCTCTGCGTACAACAAGATGAACATTAATACAAAGGACTCCTTTGGTTCGAGCATCCAACGTGTATGATTTTTTACTTATTTTGAATCTCAAATAGAAAGTTTACTAATTACAATTACATGAATTGAATATTTTTCTTAACCTGTTGTTGTCTTTATCTAAGATAAAACAGTGGTCTGTATCAAATACTATGTTTTATGGGCTATGTATATTTTGTACATACTACATAGCTACAAAGTATGAAATTTCCAGTGGCTGACGAGTTAGCTGAGAATTTGTGTACCTGCCAATTGACTTGAAGAAAAAAGGCTTAAAATATCATGACTCTACTTTATTTTCTTGCATGCTGTACTGTACACCTTTTTTAAATATGAACTCCCTACAACTTAATAGGTGATCTGCTCAGCCATGTATATTGAGGAGTAGCATTTTTACTTTTCGGATGAACGCAGATTGATGCCATATCTGAAGCAGTTGAACAGCGGATTCAAGCTAGCGATATGGTAAAATTTATAAACTTTGGTATTCTGCCTTATTATGTAGTTCTTGTTTTTCTTTGCCTTATATTGTATTTACTGTTCTCATTCAAGGTATACTTGTGTGCTCAAATGCATAGCAATCTTTGATGTCAGCCTATTTATCACAGCGACTTTTGGGAAATTTCCATAATATTTAGTGCAAAATTGATTACTTCAGGTGTTTATCTTTGGTGGTGTGGGACCTATTCATTCTGATGTTTCGGTGGCTGGAGTTGCAAAAGCTTTTGATGTTCGCTTGGTGAGATAATGTCTCATTTGGACTTTGTTATCTTGAGCAATTTTGTATGATTGTATCTATCAATAAATATATTTCAAGTTCTTTTTGATTATCAAGACTTTCAGAATTTTTCATAAACAAGATACTCAATTGTAAATCTTTCATAGAGAAGATACTTAATCAGGTTCTTAAAATGGAATGATATCATAGGCCAGATATTACTCTTTTTGGTTGAAAGTACACCTACATTGTGGTTTTCATTTCCCTTAAGAATGGTTTATGTTGATAGTTTTCTATAACTTGTGATCATGAAAGTCAATATGAAATGATGCATTTTTGGAAAAGTTATTAGAGGGATTGTGTAAAATTAAGTGTTAATGTGACATGCTCTTATTCCTGATCCCTTATGTGACAATGGACAAGATTATCATAATAAAAATTCTTTATATTGTTTGTAGGCACCTGATGAGGAATTTGAAGAGTATCTTAGACAGTTTGTAGGCTCTGATTATGCTGGTGATCAGAATGAGGTGAGCTTAGTGAAAGCAAACTTACCATGCACTTAATTAATGTGCTCCCAAGTTATTGCTACTTGTTGACTACCAAAAAATCATGGACTATCAATTGATTTGTACCCATGCTAGACATATATGCAATCTCTAAATCCTTTGTTATGGGAAAACACTTTAATTGCAAATCGCTAGCTTGATGCTTTAAAGTTTGTAGCGACCTATATATAGTATTATAGCTTAATTAAAATTAAAACATGTTATGACCCAGGAATTATAAAAGTTAAAACCATTAGGGAACCTGAAGACTTCGAACATCAGTGACAGATGTCTGCAATTGTGTTACTGGAAAATATATTCTGACATCTCCTTATTTATTTAACAAGCAGGCATTCAAGTTGATAATCTTATGGGCCCTTATCTGTATAACATTTTCTTTTTAAATACTCTTAAAAAAATTCTTGTTCTTGAAAGAGAAGCGCAGCTGGTCTGTGCTGTGGAAAGTATTTAAGAGACATGATGACGCCAGCTTCTCTTACTGCTTCTTATATGCCTTAGAGAATGGTCTAAAGGGTGGGTGATCATTATTCTTAATAATATCTTACAAGCATAGCATGTGCATGGTTTGGTAATAATGATTGGGAGCATGGTTAGAAACTAAGGAAATCCATTTCTGCTTCTGGGAGGCAACCATATAGTTTAGAGTCTAAACTTTAGACATGCTTTGATAATAGTGAACTAGGGGCATGTCTTTTTTCTGTTTTGGTATTTGCATGATTGATTAATTCAATAATGAAGTACATATAGGCAATTGCAAAGACCATGTTTCTAAACGAAACAATCGTTAACTGAAGCTAGAAATAGAAACAGACTAATCTAACTAAAAATACATTAGTGACCATCAAATAAGAAATGTGCTAATATTACTTTAATACCCTCCCTCAATGGTCAATCTATCGACTACACCAAGTTACCCCCTAAATTTTACAGACTTGTTCGGGCTCAGAGACTTGGTGAGGATGTCTCCAGTCCAATCCTCAGTTGGAACATACTGCAACTGTATTGATCCATCTGATACAATCTTTCAGATGAAATGACAATGAAGCTCAATTTGTTTGGTCCGTTCATGGAAGAGTGGATTTTTGGCAAGTTTCGACACTCCTTGATTATTACAGAACAAGGGTGAAGGACCAGCTTGAGACATTTGCATGTCAAAAAACATCATTCGAAGCCAAACTGCCTCACAAGCTGCTGTGTTCCGATATTTTGCTTCGGTCGAGGAAAGAGCTACTATCTGCTGCTTCTTGTTGGTCAATGTGACTGCATCTGTGTCCAAACTAAAGACTTACCTAGAAGTAGACTTTCTGTCATCAACAAAACCTGCCCAATCCAAGTCTGTAAAACCAATGAGCCTAGGGTCTTTTCTTCTGCTATACAGAGTGCCAAAGTCAGGAGTGCCCTTTACTTATCTCAACACATGCTTCGTTGCAACCCAATGTTCAGCTATAGGGGTTGTCATGAAGCGAGATATGTAGCTCACAACATAACTGAGGTTGGGTCTAGTGGTGGTGAGATATGTGAGGTTGTCCACTAGTTGGCTGAACATTGATTCATTCACTACAAGTGAATCCGATTTGGCTGATAGTTTCAGCCCTTTCTCCATAGGTGTAGATGCAAGTTTGCAATTGTGCATTTGAAACTTATCCAACAAACTCTTGGCATCCTTTGAATGAGAAATAAAAATGTGGCCATTTGTCTGCCAAACCTCTACACCGAGACAATAATGTAGAAGTCCCAAGTCTGTCATATCAAAGGATTGGCACAAGTTCTGTTTGATCAGCTCGATCAAATGTGCTGCACTACCAGTGGTGATCAAGTCATTAACATAGATGACAAGAAGAAGGATATCGCCACCAATATTGTTGACATACAGATTGGGATTGGAAGGACTCCTCTGAAAGCCCTTGATCAACTAAATACTCATCAATTTTTATGTACCATGCTTGAGGAGCCTGTTTGAGGCCATAGAGTGCTTTTGGCAGTTTGCATACCTGCTGTTCTTTATCGACAACCTTGAAACCAGGAGGTTGCGCCATGTAGACCTCTTCTTGCAACTCACCATTGAGGAATGCACTCTTGACGTCCGTTTGATGGACTTTCCATCCATATAGGGCTGAGATAGCGAGGGCAAGTTGAATGGTGCTCATTTTGGCTGTGGGAGCAAAGCTCTCCTCATAGTCGATGCCCTCTTTCTGCAAGAACCCTTTGGCTACTAATTGAGCCTTTTACTTATCAAGAGTTCAATCAGCCTTATACTTGACTTTGTACACCCATTTGCAACCAATGGGTTTCTTCCCAGGTGGAAGATCGGACACAATCCAAGTGTGGTTCTTTAGGAGACTATGATGTTTAGCTTCCATATCCTGTTCCCACTTAGGTGTTCCTTTAGCCTCTGAATATGTCTGAGGCTCATACACACTGTGAATGTTGGCCGTAAGAGCAAAGTTAACAATGTTATTATGCTTGCTCTTGCTTCTAGTTGATCTACCCTCATTAAGTTCATCATCATTAAGATTAAGAATGGTCTTGGCCCACCACTTAGGCTGGAGAGTAGAAGCACCAACATCCAAGTTAGGAGGATCAACTTCACTTGGGGTGCTTGAAACAAAGTCATCTAGATGCAGATCAAAATTTTCTTGAGGAAAGTCGGGTGGTGCAATATCATGCTCGGGAGACTCCACAACTTTAGCGTTTGAGTCATTTGAATCCCTCCCATCAAGTAGACCTGAAGGAAGATGAACACCCAAATCCTTAGCCTTCAAAGGCTGATCCTTAGGGCTCAAAACAGGAGAAGGGAGCTGAAAGGGCCCTTGTTCTTCATCAAATACAACATCACGATTGAATATGAGACGGTCAGTGTCTACATCAATCAACTGATAAGCTTTGTGGTTATCATTGTAGCTCGTGAACATGAGTTTCTGGCTCTTGTAATCTAGTTTTGTGCGCTTGGCATGTGGAATCCAAACACAAGTATAGATCCAAAGACCTTCAAATGACTGATTTTGGGCTTCCTTCCAGACCAGGCTTCCTTCCAGACCAGGCTTCCTTTGGGGTTACCTTCTTAATGGCTCGGGGGAGATCGGCTCAGAAGATAGACTGTAGTGTAAACTACTTCAGCCCAAAATTTCCTTGGAACATTTATGTGTTCCAACATAGATTGGGTCATCTTGATGATTGTGCAGTTTCTCCGCTCAACAACATCATTTTGCGGAGGGGTGTAGGGTGTGGTAAGCTGACACTTAATTCCATGTGTCGCACAGAAGTTGGAGAAATCAAAAGAACAAAATTCCCCCCCCCCCCATTGTTTGACCTAAGAGTTGACTATTTTTCCACTATGGCTTTAAATTCTGAAACATGCTAAACACCTCTGATTTGTGTTTAAGAAAAGACACCCACATTCTTCTACTAAAATCATTGACAAATAATAGAAAATACCTGGATCCAGTGATTGGTGGAGTGTTCATCGACCTACAAACATCTGCATGTACCAGTTGCAAAACTTTGGAGGCTCTTCAAGAATCACCATTTGAAAATGGAGTTCGATGTTGCTTTCCAGCTTGACAAGCTCTGCAAACTTCATGATTTTGAGTTTGAATCTTAGGTAACCCAACAACCAGACCCTCTTGAACTAATTGAGATAGTGTACATTTAGGTGGCCATAGCACTAATGCCAGAGATTGCTTATGGAAGAACTTTTGGCTGCCATGGCGAGCTCCTGAGAATCACCAATATCAATAAGTTTATAAAGACCACGATCCTCAAGGCCAACAACAACTGTAGTGCGAGTCTCTTTGTCAACAATGCTGCACTTGTGCAAACTAAGGACGACATCCAGTTGTGGAGAATGGCTCATGATATAACTAATTGACAACAAATTGAGTTCCATCCTTGGGACAAAGTATACATTGAGAAATATCAAGTTTCTCCCTCCAGACGTGATCTGAACGTTGCCCTTTCTGACAACAGTATACTCTTCGCCTCCTCCAAAGATCATTGAATTAGTGAAAGGCGTGCATTTTGTAAATCAATCTCAATGAAGTGTGAAGTGCTGAGAGGCGCCAGAGCCAATGTACTAGGCAAATAATTTCACGTGATCCGATGGGAGTTTGGCCATGAACGCATAGAAGGCAGACTCCTTTTGGTCAAAATGCGTGGAAGCATGGCCCTTCTATTGAGACCCTCTTTGTCTAGATTGCATAGATGCCGGTCTTTTCTTGCAATCTTTCTTCATATGGCCATACTCATGACAGTAGTTGCATCTACCGAACTGTTAGTACTGGTAGGCTTTTCATTAAAGTGTTCATATTGCCATACTTATGAAGAAAGTGTTAAATAAAGTGTTTATAAGATTTTGGTAGGCTTTTTAGAGTTATGACCACCATATCTTCCTCAATTTTTGACCAATCGCCTCTAGTTGATCGTTGATATCCTTTATCTTCATTAGATGCTCCTGGAAGGACATCTTCTCATCCATCATGATCGAAAAGAGCATGTTTTTTAGAAGGAATGCTTTGCTCTTGTCTGACGTTTTATGGAGATCCTTCAAGTGGGTCTAGATCTCTGTAGCTATTTTCTTGAAAGGGACTTGTGGCAGCTGATTGTCAGTGACAGATAGTTTGATGAGCATGACAACTTCACGATTGCGCTCATCATACTTGTCCTGATCTTTGCCGGCGATGGTAGGATGAGGTGTAGTACCCAACACAACTTTGTCCAAGCACTGATACTTGAAGATGGTGAGCATTCGTTGTTTCCAGGTGTTGTAGTTGCGGGTGTTGAATTTTTGATTGCTCTCTAGCATAACATTTGTCAAAGACGCCATTTTGCATGCTTCCTGAAGCACAAAAAAACACTATTGGTTGCAAACTCTAATAACAGATTAGAAACTGACGAATTTTGTGCACACAGAGCCCAAGGCACTGAAAAATGCAATCAAACACGGATGTCGAGGCACAAATTTTGAGGCGCAAATCCCAAGGCAGTAGGAAATTTTGTTTAACAAACACAAATCTTGAGATACAATGTGCAGCAAAAACCCTAATTGTTGCCGAACAAGCCGACGATTTTTTTTTTTTTTTAAATAACTACTGCAATAAAAAAAGTTGAAACCCTAGGGTGGGAAAAATTTGTTGGAAACCCACAATTGAGAAAAAAGAGCGCTAAGGATGTCCTAGCTGCACTCAAAAACTTTGAAAAAGATCGTGACTTTTAGAAAATTGTGTCCGCTACTGAACCCACGATTTTTTTGTTAATTTTTTTTCAGGCCGGGCTTAGAAAATGTTGGAAAATCCCGTCGTGAGTTGGGCGTATAAAATGCCGAAAAATCATGTCATGGTTTGGGCGGAAAAAAATCTAGTAGCGCAGAATAGAAAACGTGTGTAGTAACAAATTGTTTGTGCCGTGATTCTGAGAAAAGACGGCGCGACTTACCAAATCACGAACGTGGGATTCAAACATTGCCAAACAAGAGAATAAATGAAAACAACAGAGGTTGTGTGGGTCGGAAAAGAAACTCATACGTAGGTGCTGGAAAATGACCCACGATTTTCACGAAAGTGGTCGCGAAATAAATCCTCAAACAAGAGCGCGAAAACCAGAGAAAGAAATTTCATGTGAAAAAACTCACAAATTACGAAGTTTGAAGGCGCCTGTAATGTCCCCTTCTCAGTGATGTGCATTCAGTGGTCCATTGGCCTATTCCAGAGACCCATAGGCTATGTGGAAAGGAGAATTAGGGTTTCCAACTTTTGTGGAGTTCTGCTCAAGCTTTTTAGGGTTTACTAGGAGGGAATTCTTCAGTTCTGTCTATGGTTTCCTTTTGAGTATTTCATGAGCTCCGGGGTGGCATAACATGCATTTGATTCTTTGGTGAAGTGAGAACTTACTATTTTTAGTAAGTTAGGGTTTGGCTGTTTGGGTGATGCTGTCTTACTGAGCTTTCCAAGCTCTTTCTCCGGGTGCGTAGATCATGTTTTTCGGAGGAGTATTCCATGACTTACTATTTTTAGTAAGTGGCAGTATTGAGCAATTCTATTTTTAGTAGTTTGGACAGGGTCCTGATGCTGTAGCAGTTCAGTGGTCTTCATTGCTCAGCTTCATCCTGGATTTTGTTGATAATCAACATTGGAGTCCTAAGTGATTTAATTAAACATTATTTCCTTATCCTAAGGTTTAATATTTAATTATTTTATTACTGATTAATGTTATATTGGGCGACTTAGGAAAAAACATATTTATATCTAATATCAATGTTATATTTTCCTAAGTTAGGCATTGAAATTTGAAGAATGCATTAAGTTATTGTTGAAGACTTAGGCAAGTTCGAACTTATTTAATTATTGGTTAAAATGCAACTTGGGCGCCCACCTTGGGAAATGAAATGAAATGTCATTTGGACGCCATGTGATAGTGAAATGAAATGCAAATTGGAGAGGTGAATTTGGGAGCATTTACATTTGAATTTCAGAGGGAAAAAACTATAAATACAGGTGCTTGGCCTCCCATTTGGACATCTTGAAAAATTGCATCGTTATGCTGCCATTTTGGCAACTGAAATCTGAGTTTCGAAGTGAGCCTTCCTAGCTAAGTGCAGTTTCGTACTTGCAAGACAATACCTAGCTGTTTTACCTGACCTTTCAATGATATTTGCGAGTTTGTTGAAGTGTGGGATTGCTGGTTCTACTGTAGTTCAAGTTTTGGTGTGTTTCCAGGGTGTTGGGGAAGTCATGGCTGAAGCATATTTTCATTTATAAGTTTTCGTGTGACCTCCTGCTGCTTCTGGGTATTGGCTCCTTGGTTTTCGATGTCCTAGGCGATTCTTCCTGTAAGTTTGCATTGGTTTTCGTGGTGTATTGAAATTTATCTTGCAAATCGAATTTATGCTTTGGTACGCCCTATGCTGGAGGTGCTTTGGGTTGTGTGTCTTGGGTTTGGGGCATTGTTAGTTGCTGTTTATCTATTCTATCCTTATCGCCTTCTTTGTATCTTTCATTTGCATCTGGTTTGGGGGTTTTCCGTCAAGTATAGAGAAAGATATGAGTGATTTGGTGGGTTTTCAGCTTGCTGTCATAAAATTACAAATTTCCAGAAGTTGGTGTTTGGGAGTGCCTTTCGTAGTGTGAGTAGGTTAGTTGATTTGGGAGTGATTTGAGGTGTTTTTGGGTGAGTTTGGAGAGAGAATTGAGCATTTCTTAGTTTCTTGAAGTTGCTGGTCTGCATGTTATTGATCCTAGGATTTCATGAATTCATGTTGAAGGTTCTTTTGGGAGTTAGTAACTATTTGAAGAAATTTATCAGCATTGGACAGCATTATTTCTCTATTCTATCTCTCTATTTTATATTGTAAGGTTAAGTAGTAGTACTACTAACCATTTCTGGATTGGAAGCATTCCCATTGGAAAGTGGAAGAGGCTGGCTTGCCGCCTATATTTTGATATTTGTTACTCAGTCCTCCCGCTCCATAAGCGGTTGAGTGATATCTGTTTGTAATGGTCCTCCTGCTACATAAGTGGTTGAGTGATGTTTGTTGTAATGATCCTCCTGGAGCATAAGCGGTTGAGTTGAGCTTGTTTGGTGTATTCAATCCTCCCGCTGAAACATTGCGGTTGAGTGATTCGTGTTTTGGGAGTGTTGCTTTCTTGGCTGGTTTACCGCCAAGCTTCTTGATTCAACCGCTGGATAAGTGGAAGGGGCTGGCTTGCCGCCCATTATTGTATTCAGCACTTCAGCAGGTTATTACTAACGATCCCCTGCTACCGTATGCTCTCACCCTCCTAGTCTAGGCTCTCGGTGATCAAAAGGTGTAGGGTTCCCTTTAGTTGTTTGGATTTCATTATTCTAACCCTAATGGGTGATTGGTGTGATTGTAATCTTGCTATTGAAAAATAAAAAAAATTAAGGGGAAAATTACAGTGCCCAAGAATTTTTAATTGCTCTGATACCATATTTTGGTAATTGCATGATTGACGAATTCAATAATGAAGTACATAGAGGCAATTACAAAGATGATGTTTCTAAATGAAACAATCGTTAATTGAAGCTAGAAATAGAAACAAAGTAATTTAACTAAAAATACCTCAGTGACCATTAAATAAGAAAGATGCTAATATTATTCTAATAGTTTTGGATTTTTGACAACTAAATAAAAGCAAAAGATTCACTTTATTTAGACCTAGCTGAGGGATGGTATCTGAGTTAAAATCTCTAGTTTCTTTCATTATGGTGTTGGATATAATCTTCAGAAGTATCTGCATCTCATTTCATTAATGATTAGAACAAAGTCTCTCGACAGCCTAATCTCTCTGCTATTTGGTCATTTCTTTTGGTAACATGTGTGTGTAACTCTCTAGGTTTTCTTGGTCAACTCTATTATTCTTATTTCTTATATCCTTGAAGCTTTTGTAGCCCTTCTGTTATGCGATGTAAATTTATGTAAAAATGTGATCTTTAACACAAGGATATATTCATATGCATTTAATTGACTCTAATTTTTAGGTGTCAGGTTATAATGTTTAGCAATGAGAAGAGATTCACAGTAATAGATAGGCATTTTTATGTTCCGTTCTTTAAACAAATTCTCTTGACAACGTAATCTCTCTGCCATTTGGCAATTCTTGATAATATGTGAGTGTAATTTATCTCTGTTCTGTCAAATATTTTTTCATTTAAAAAATCGATTGCTTTTGCAGATTTTCTGGTGCATAATGAAAATTTATGACCTCTTAGACGTAAGGACATATTCATATGCATTTTAATTGATTCTAATTTTTTAGGTTTCAGGTCACAAGGTATAACTGAGGCAGTTCTGCACTGTTCCTGTTCATTAGGTGGGATTTAACAAAATATTCACAATGAGAGAAACTACTCGATAGATAGAGATTTAACTTTCTATTCTTCTGTTCAACCAGAACGGACATTTTTCTTGATGATCACAGGGACCCAGCTGTTCCCTCTGGACGACTCTCATTCATAAAGCCATGTTTTTATGGTTATTGCACCAAGCCCTTTCCCCCAAGCACTAACTGTTTTTGCTTTCTTTTTATCAGATGGCTGTATGGTACACATTGCAGTGTGGACTTTGGCCACACAATTTGGGAATTCAGATAATGATCTATAGGTATTATTGGTAAATAATATGGAACATGATATATGAAGAATTTCTGATTTCTAGTTGGGCACAACAATATACATGATAAAGTGGCAGTGTCTGTTGGACAAGGCGGTCCATTATGGGTATTAGCTGAACTTATAACATGTCCTTGTAGGCATAGTTATCCCTTTGGACAATATTTGAACGAGTGGTTGACAATGTCACATTCCGTTAATGCTCAAGTTGTCTTGCATGCACACTCTAATATTATAACTGCTTATGTTTTCAAGGTCCAGGTAACTGTTATATTATTTGCTTGTTTTGTCTTTCTGTATTTCCCAGGCTAATATCTTAAGTGGCGAGGTTTCATCCTTACTAAAGGATTTATTAGTAAAGTTATATCAGTTGCATTTTGTCCCTACTACAGTTTACCTCAATGCCATACCATTGACTGCATTGGTTTAGACTACTGACAATAATGGCAGTTTGCAGAGCAAGATGGTGTATTATATGAAATTACTACATAAGGTATAGATAGCATCTTGGCTCTTACTTTGTTTAGATGTCTGTGTTATTTTTGAGGAATTATTGAATTAGCCAAATATGGCTTTGTCCTAGAAGTTTACGCTAGAAATTTTCCTCACCACTCTTGATGTTATATATTTTCATACCATGGTTTAACATCTTTGAATCTATTAATAATAGATATATCACAAGTATTTGAATCTCTGCAGCTGAATTTGAGTTGGCTTTTAATCCCATTGCTAGTAAGTGGGAAATAATATGTGTGAATAAATGCCATTTATAGATTCTTTTCTAGGTGTTCCATTTTGTTTAAGCTATCCTTTTGCTTAATCTTAAGAGAATTTTAGTCCTAAAGTTATGCATGTTTTAGATATTAATCTGCTAATGTAATTTTTTCCCAATGCTTAAACCAGATGGCTCGGCTACCTGAGGGTATAACTGAATTGTTGCACCATGATGAGCTACCTGTTCCTCTGGTGAGTACTTCTAAGATGATAAATTGAGCTTCTCTTGCTCAACTTCTTAAAGTTTCAATTCTCCCCAACAGATCCCACATCATTAATAATCTTCTTATAAGAAATGGTTCTGCTAGGTATCTGTAATGAGCACCTTTTTTCCTTATTACATACAATAATTACACTTATGAATTTGTATCCTTTGTTACATCTAGAACCTTGCATATGCATGAGAACATTTTAAAATGCCAATGACCATGATAGGTATCTAATTGTATTGCATTTTGTAGATCAAATGTCGGAATGTTATTGTTCTTTCTGCAACAACTGTTCCTGAATTGGACCTGCAGTGGGACTGTTTATTAGAATTGCAAAAAGACAACAATCTTTTGCAAGTGAAGCCACCTTATGTGTCAAAATACTTGCGGACAACAGTCGCAGAAGTAAGTCTTGAACTTTCTGGTATTTTGTATCATATGTTAAATTATTTAGAAGAATACATGCATGTTCCATGAAGCCACTTAATAGCGTGTATAAATCATCATTGCTAGCCTGTGGTTACACATTTGAGGGGGGCTAACAAAACAATATATTAGGTTCTTTGGTACAATATGATGCTGATATCAAATTTAACCATAATTACAGGTGTTGCCTGGATTCACCCAGACTGGTGAAAAAAATTAAGAAAAAAGATAATAAAAAAATATAAAGTGTTAATCTGACATATTAGTTACTTCAAAAAAAAACTTTCAACCTCTCAATGCTTGTTTGGGTTTATGACATGCCCATCTAGGATTTAAAAAAAAAATGAAAATGGTTTGCGCCATGAAGGTTTGTGGTTTTGAAGGTCTTCATTTGGACTTGGTGGTGGGAGCTTTGACTCTTGACCTCGCCTTGTATCGTGACAGGGAACACACTAGGGGTGTTTGCCCCTAGACCCCTGCAAGTGGTGCTGCTCCTTGACTCTATTGGGGGCGCTGCCCCGTACTGTCTCTTGACCCCATTGGGGGCATTGCCCCCAAACCCTTGCGAGAAGCACTGCCCCTTCACCCCATTGGTGCGTTGCCCTCAAACCCCTGTCAAACTATAAGTCTAAGCAAGTAATATGCCAATGATGAATCATGATCATTAAATCTACAAAATGCATTTCCCCTATTGCAAATATCTACATCTGCACAGTCAAAGCCACAATCAAGGATAATCTTGTTTCATACATTGGACAACTTGTTTAGTATAAAAGGATTGCCATGGGCAAAGTTGGCATGTTACAGCCATTGTATTGCTGAATATAAGTCAAGTCATAGTTGGCAAGGAATGCCATTTTCATAATGCAAAAATGTATCATCATGCCTTGCACAGACAACTCATAGAACAATCCCATCTATTACTATCCTAGCTTAGGTCAAACGAGAATGTAACCATTTATATGTTCACTTAATTGTTCCTCTTTGTTAACGAGCTTGATAGCAAAACATGCAGTTTTGAAGGCTTCAAGAAAACATTAATAATAAATTCTTCACTTGAATATACACACCAGTCACTAAGACACAGCAATATATCATGGCTACATTATCATCCAAGACCTATCTTGGATGGCAATGCATGATTTGAAGTGATGTTTAGATCAGTAATTGGCTCCTCTAAGCCAGACTTATATTTTTAGTTTTGATATTTGTTTATTGTGTCTTTAATGTCTATTTATTAAAGGGTGCATGAAACAAGCTTTAAATCCTTAAATATTTTTTTGAATTACTTGGGTTTTTCAATTTGTTGAGATAGCACCGAGTTTGTACGTTGAGTTGAGTTTGATTCTTGTAACACTGATATCAATAAATAAGGTTTGAAAACAAAACTATTCAAACATAGACATTGCTAGAATAATAATTCCTTATATTGTTAATGGTCAATATTGTATTTAATGTGTCGATAATATTAGGTAGATAGAAGTAGGTATCATAATTAATATCTACAATATTTTTGGAACTTCTATATACTGTAATTTGTTTTTAGTTAATATTAATGAAGTATTTTACTAGTGAATCTGATTTTCAGAAGGTATTAGAGCTAGGGCACGAAACCTATTTTTTCAAAACCCTAATCATGTTTTCCATTTTCTACTAACGCGATTTAAAATCGCGGGTTTGTTCTAGGGATTTTTTTCCAACCTGCGTCTGTAAAATTCTCGACTTAGGGTTCTAATGCGAATTTTTTTTGCGATTTTTTTTTGAGTTCAAAAAATTGCGATTTTTTTTTGGTTTTTTCACGACCTGGTTTGTGGGGGTCCAAAAATGCGAATTTTTTCCCGTTTTTCTACTTCAGACCCCTTGAGTTTTCTAAAAATCGCGATTTTTTCCGCGACCTGTTTGATTTTCGCGCCCTTTGTGTTGCGTTTTGTTATTTTGCGATTTTCAGTTTTTTGCGGTTTTCTGCCCGCGTTTGTTCGCGCCCTTTTTTTTTTTTTTTTTCGACGACGACTCTATATTTTGCGGTGTTTTTTCTGTGGTGGAAAAAAAAGAAACCCTCAGTCTTTTTTTTCGGCGTTAGGAAATATTTCCGCCATCTAGGTACCTGTCCGTTTTTTTTGGGTTCTTTTTTTCGCAGCTAGGGTTTTTGCATCTTCGCCTAGGGTTTTGACTCTCCGTTTCAAGGCAATTTTTTTTTTCGGTTGTAGAATCTTTGTTGGTTTTTCGAAATCTGAACTGGGTTGCTGTTAGATTTTTTTTGGTGCCTCGTTTTTTGAGCTCGCAGATTTGACCCTTCAGTTGAAAAATAATTCTGATTACAAATTCCTTGTGAGTTTTTTGAATGCTCTTATGGGTCTTCGTTTGATTTTTCTGGGTCTTCCGTAAATTTTTTTGCCTCGAAAATCGTGCTAGGGTTTCAATTTTTACCTTCGAATCTGACTTGATGAATTTAGAAAACAAAAAAACCTTTTGTTTTCATCTGCTAGTTTTCGTGCATTTGAATTCGTGCCTTCACCAGTTCGACCTCGAGGTACGTGATGCCATCTCTGACAAATATAATGCTCGAAAGTAGCCAGAAATTCAACGGCCACAACTACAACACCTGGAAGTAGCGTAGGCTAACCATTTTTGAGTACCGATGTCTTGATGCAGTTGTTTTGGGCACATCTCAACGTCCAACTAATGTTGGAAAAGATCAGGACAAATGAGATGAGCGCAACTGCGAAGCAGTCATGCTCGTCAAACTCTGTCACAGACGAGCAACTACCTCAGGTACTGTTCGGCAAAACAGCGAAGGAGATATGGGATCATCTGAAGAGTCTTCGTGAAACCTTTGACAAGAGCTGAGCATTCTTTTTGAAGAACATGCTCTTTTCGATTATGATGGACAACAGGACACCTCTGCAGCATCACTTGACCAAGATCAAGGACATCTGTGACCAACTTGAGGCGATTGGTCGTACAATGGAGGAAGAGGACATGGTCGTCATCACACTAAAAAGTTTACCCAAATCTTATGAGCATTTCATTGAAACGCTGAATCACTTCCACTGACGTCGATTTGAAGTTTTTCGATCTTTGTAACAAGCTTTTACAGCAAGATCGGTGGCGCCAACAGCTTGGAAGCAATACTAGTTCCACCTCCATCGAGCAAGTGTTCTCTGCAAAATCTTCTGCGAAGAACAAAGGGAAGGCTCCATCTTCTCAGTTGAAAGGCTCTGGTTCTTCTCCAGACAGCAAGAAGAAGAAGAACGTTCGGTGCAATTATTGTCATAAGTTTGGTCACATGAAGGCCGAGTGTCGAATTCGTTTGGCTTCTGAACAGAAGAAGCAGGGAGGGTCTCAACAGAAGGCAAATGTCGCATAACACTCTGAGCAAAAAGAATCTCCATTTTGTGCTTTTATGGCCAAGAGAACATCAGATCCAGTCCACTCTTCTACCTGGTATATTGATTCAGGGGCTTCGCCACATTTTACTCATCATCGGGATTGGTTCACGAAATTTGAACCATTCTCAGATTCAGTAATCTTTGGAGGAGGAGAAGAGTACATAGTTGTTGGTAAGGGCACTGTCCAGATTCACTCTGGAGGTAGAAATTTAATTTTTCTTGATGTCTACTATGTTCCAGGCATGGAACATAATCTCCTCTCCGTCAGCTAGATCATGAGGCATTCTCCTCAATTAGATGTTGTCTTCAGTTCGTCCATCTGCCCTATTGTTGATGGGGAGACTCGTACTACAATCACTATGGGACTTGAGGATCATGGTTTGTATAGACTTGTTGATTTTGGCAATTCTCAGGAGCACACTCTAGTTGCTAGGAGTACATCCATTAGAACACTTTGGCATCAACGTTATGGGCACTTAAACGTGCACTATCTCTCTCAGTTATATCGGGAGGGTTTGGTTATTGGTCTACTTGAGATTCAACTTCAAAATCATGGAGTTTGTGCAGCCTGTCATGTTGATGTATGTGGGCCAATGAACACTCCATTTGTTACTGGTTGCAGGTACTTCTTGTTATTTGTTGACGATTTCAGCCATAAAATGTGGGTGTATTTTTGAAAAATAAATCAGATGTGTTCAGTACATTTCAGCAGTTTAAGGCCTTAGTAGAGAAAGAATCTGGTTCTCAGATTGCCACTCTAAGGTCAGATAATGGGGGGGAGTTCTATTCCAATGACTTCTCTACATTTTGTGCTACACATGGCATTAAACGCCAACTCACCACACCATACACCCCTCAGCAGATTGGTGTAGTTGAAGGAAGAAATCACACCATTACTGAAATGGCTCGTTCTATAATAGAGCTTCGCAATGTTCCTAAGAAATACTAGGCTGAAGCAGTTTACACTGCAGTCCACCTCTTGAATCGGTCAGCTACACATGCCGTTAAGAAGATGACTCTTGAAGAAGCCTGGTCAGGACGCAAGTCTAAATTGGGCCATTTGAAAGTCTTCGGTTCTACGACTCATGTATGGATTCTAGAGGCTAAGCGTGTAAGCTAGATTCAAAGAGTCAAACACTTATGTTTACTAGTTACAATGACGACTACAAGGCCTACAGGTTGATTGATGTGGAGACAGATCATCTCATTTTCAGTCGTGATGCTGTGGTTAATGAGACTACTGGTCCATTTATGCCTTCTACTACTCCTAGTCTTGTGACTCAGTCTATGATGACTTCTGATGTTGGTGTTTGTCTTCTTCTTGGTTCCCATGATGGGAGGGCTTCAGAGCATTTTGACTTTGAAGATGAGAAATCTACTGATCCAACACCACTTGATTTTTCATAGGATTCGCATCCAGATGACTTTGTTCCAGCAACTCTAGGGGATGTTGTTCCTCCAATGCCAGATGTTGGTACTTCTACCTTCAGGCCTAAATGGTGGGCCAAGACTAGAGGAGATCTTCGTGATGATGAGCTTCTTGAGGATAGATCAGTTTGCTGCAAGAGAAAGCAACAGAATATAGTCCACCTTGCACTTATGGCCACCATCCACAATATCCATGAGCCCCAAACGTATTCCGAGGCTAAAGGCATTCTTGAGTGGGAAAAGGCTATGGAGACAAAATACCATAGTCTTCTGAAGAATAACACTTGGGTTCTTTCTGTTTTGCCTCCTGGGAAGAAACCTATCAGCTGTAAATGGGTTTACAAAGTCAAGTATCATGCAGATGGTACTTTGGATAAGTACAAGGCCAAATTGGTTGCTCAGGGTTTTACACAGCAGGAGGGCATTGACAACGAGGAGACTTTTGCTCCTATTGCCAAGATGAGTACAATTCGTCTTCTTCTCGCCATTGCAGCTTAGTTTGGATGGAAACTTCATCAGATGGATGTTAAGAGTGCATTCCTCAATGGTGACTTGCGGGAAGAAGTTTATATGACTCAACCTCCTAGCTTCAAGGTTCCTGGTAAGGAACATCAGGTTTGCAGATTGGTAAAAGCTCTCTATAGCCTGAAGCAAGCCCCTCGGGCTTGGTATTTTAAGATTGATCAGTATTTGGTTGAACATGGTTTTCAACACAGTTCCTCTGACACTAAACTGTATGTCAAACTCTTCGGTGATGATATCCTCTTTCTTGTTGTCTACGTGGATGACTTGATCATTATTGGCAATTCAACACATTTGATTACAGCCATGAAACAGGACTTGTGCCAAGCTTTTGACATGACAGATTTGGGGCTTCTCCATTATTGCTTAGGTGTTGAAGTGTGGCAGATTGGTGACAGTATCTTTATTTCATAGTCCAAGTATGCCCGCAGTTCGCTTGACAAGTTTCGAATGCAGGATTGTAAACGTGCTTCCACACCTATGGAGAAAGGGCTGAAGTTATCAGCCAAGTCTGATTCACCTGCAGTAGATGAAACCAAATTTAGGCAACTAGCAAGCATCCTCATCTATCTTATTGCCACTAGACCTTACATCTGTTTTGCTGTCAGCTACATCTCTTGCTTTATGATGACCCCGAAAGCTGATCATTGGATTGCAGTGAAGCAAGTGCTATGATATGTGAAAGGCACTTCAGACTATGGCATTCTGTATGGAAGGTGCAACGATCCAAAGCTGATTGGTTATATTCAGAGTTACCCGGGGACGCGTCCCCGACCTGAAAACCCCCGTCCCCGTCCTGGGGACATTTCGGGGACTCGGGGACGGCCAGGGGACGTTTCCCCCCGTCCCCAAATTGACTTGTTTTTTTAGGGGACGTCTGCCCTAGTTCTGGGGGACGTCCGTACGTCTCGGGGACGGCTGGGACGTCCTCAATCCGTCCCGGGGACACCCAGACGTCCCCCATATTTAAGGCCTTTAAAAAATATAAAAAATATTAAAAAATTGAAATTTTCAATTTTTTTTTTTAATTTTCTAATATTGGCCTTTTTATTTATTCAAATTGTTATTAATAATATTAAAAATAAAAAAAATTAAAAGAAAACAATAAACATTAATTAAAAATAAATTTTATATTTATTAATTTAATTGATTAATTGAAATTCATAATTGATAAATAATAATTATTAATTTTATAATATATATCAATTATCATACGTTTAAAATTTTGATTAATTCATATTATAAATATAAATATTAAATATTAATTGAAATTCATATTATAAATATAAAATTAAAATATAAAATATTAAAAAGTTAAAAACGTAAGTTTATAACTTACGTCTTTGTTTAAAAATTAATAAATGATATAAATATTAAATAACTATATGTATTATGAATACGATATAAATATTTAATAAAATAAAAAACTAAAAATTAAAAAGTAAAACTAAAAAGTAAAAACTTAAAATTTAATTGTATAATTTATATGATTATATCATATACGATATAATCATATATGATATATATCATATATGATTTTATCTATATGATATATATTATATATCGCAGCACATAGCACAAAAACCCAACGCAAATTGCCAAATACATAACAATATCGTTAATGTTTTCAACGGCAGACATAAAACTATTAAAAAGTTAAAAACGCCCTTTTTGTGCAGCCTGCAGCCGACGGAAATAGGACGGGTTTCTGGTTTTGGTGCTTCGGTGGAGACTTTTGGGGGCATTTGCAGGGTTTTGACAGCCACAACAGATTGAAATACTTTTTTTGGGGGGCATTTGCAGGGTTTTGACAGCCACAGGTATGTGATTTTTAATTTTTTTTGAAGGCTTTTGTGTCCATTCAACATTAACAAATTAAAATTTAAAAACCAGATTCTAGTCTTTAGGGCATATAGTTATACTCATATTGTTAATTATTATAATATTAATAATCTTTTAGCAATTAGCATATGATATATCATATATTAAATTATTAATAATAATATTATGAGAGAAATGTCGATTTTTTCTTTTTTCTTTTTTGTATTTTATCAGTTCATTCAAATAATCAAAATACAAAACAATGAGCAGCCATGGGAGTGACAGTAGTACTGACAATGAAGTGGAAGTGGTTGGTGGAAATACAAGTGAAAGTGTTGAGAAATCTAGAAGTAGTGGGCAGCAACCTAGCATATTTAAATGCCCTTCAAAAATTATGGAAACATATGCAAAGGGCCCTTTAAATAAAAACAAACCTCTTCTCCAATATGTTACACCTAGGCCTAGGGGTGAAGGGAAAAAATCTTTTGGAGGGAGTAGGGTGTGGGATTCCCATGTTTGTTTGAAAGATTTTAGGGGCAGCTACACAAGGGTAAAATCTCACTTTTTGGGTCTTCCATGCCATGGGGTCACATCTTGTCCAAATTTAAACGATGAGGAGAGGTTAGAGTGTCATAGATTGCATATGGAGGCAGAAATGGAAAAACAAGGTGGTGCAGTCCCAACACCTTCTTTTGCATCTTCACAAGTATCTAGGCCTACGACATCCACTATTAGTAGTAGTCAAATTGGGGCAAGAGGAAAGAGGAAGATGGGTAGTGGGAAGGGAGGGTCAGTAGAAGCTTTGTTTAATGTAAAAGGACGTGAAGCTTTAGAGTCATCTGTAGGTAGATTCTTTCTTGCTAATGCCATCCCATTTAATGTGGCACGCTCCTCTTACTTCAAAGAAATGTTCATGGATATAGCCAATTTCGGTCCCACAGGCACCCCCCCCGGAGATCATAAGCTATGGACTACTATCTTAGACAAAGAATATTCCAAGATTAATGTGTTAATGGAGGATATGAAACGAACTTGGATGAGGACTGGTTGCTCTATTGTGAGTGATGGGTGGACTGATGTTAGACATCGTCCACTCATCAATATCATTGTCACATGCCTTGCTGGTTCTTATTTTCTAAAAGCTGTGGATTGTTCAGGGAAGCGTAAGGATGTAGAGTTCCAGTTTAGTATTTTGAGAGATGCCATAGAGGAGGTTGGGGCAGCTAATGTTGTACAGGTGATCACTGATTCAGCACGTGTGTGCAAATCAGCTGGTATGATGGTGGAGGGTGCTTACAAGCACATCTTTTGGAGTCCATGTTGTGTTCATGCATTAAACAATGCATTGAAAGACATAGGAAAAATAGATTGGGTGAAGCATGCGGTGGCAGAAGCTAGAGACATTCAAATGTTCATTTGCAACCACCACACCTCACTTGCTCTCTTTAGATCATTTTCAACTCTCTTTAGATCATTTTCAAAGAAGGAGTTCCTCAAACCCATTGAAACAAGGTGTGCTACTGCTAATGCCTCTTAATATTGTATCAAACTTCCAATTTTGTATTTTAATTCTCTTTGAATAAAATATAGATATGCCACTTATTTTTTTATTATTTTAATTTTAATGAATATAGATATGCTAGTTACTTCATCTTGTTGGAGAGGATGCTTGAGGTGCATGATCCTCTACAGTTGATGGTGGTGAATCCTGAGTGGACTAGATGGCAGGAATCAAACTCTATTGAAGGAAAATCTACCAAACAAAAGATCCTTGATGACAATTGGTGGTCCACTGTGAGGTAAGACATTGTCGATTTTATTGTTAAATTGTTGATTGTTTTAAAAAATAAAAATTAGATTGCTGATTTTCATATTCTAGTTTTAATATTTTGAACTTTGCACTTGCAGATACCTTTGCTCTATCATTTCTCCTATTGTAGATGTCATCAGATATGCTGATACAGACTCTCCTAGTCTTGGAGAGATACATGAGACATTTGACAGTATGCTTGGGAAGATTAAGCAAACAATTTCGGATAAGGATCCTACTTTGGAGTTCTATGAGCAGAATATCAGGCCCATTGTGACGCGAAGGTGGAACATAATGAACACCCCGCTTCATATGGCAGCCTATGCATTGAATCCGGAATGGTATGCACCAAGGGATGGAAGGGTGCTTCCATGTGATGATGATGAGGTTTTAGATGGGTTCACACGGGCAATTGATAAGATATATACAAAGGAGCAGGCTTCCATACTTCGTGCACAATTCCTTGACTTCACAAATCTTCGTGGTCCTACATTGAGTAAACCACAGGCGAGGTTGGACATAGCCATATTAGCCCAAAAAGACCCTATTGGATGGTGGACATGGCATGGGAGGGATACACCACAATTGAAATCACTTGCCACTCGCCTACTTTCACAGGTTGCTAGTTCGTCTGCTGCAGAGAGGAATTGGTCCATATATGGCTTTATCCACTCTATCAAGAGGAATAGACTTACCTCTAGACGAGCGGAGAAGCTAGTAGCTGTGCATAGTGCTCTTCGACTTCAGGATCGTCAGACTCCAGAGTATCGACAGACTCCAGCTTTGCGATGGGATGTTGATCCCGAAGATGTGGCCCAGGTTGATGAGGAGGAGACAACACAGGGATTGGTTGGGATTCCATTGGATGAGGTGGACATAGACCATGATAGTGGGAGCGACTCAGAGGACTCTGATTTTGATGCAATGTTAGGAGAAGCAGTTTAGGGGCAGCATTATACTTTGCTTTTTTGTATTTAGCTTCTGTTTTACTGAGTACTATTTTGATTTTCATATTGTAATTGACAATGCAACTATATGGCAGCAGTGTAGCCTTTGGGCATTTTGACATTTTGTATGTTATTTCTTTAAAGTTTAATATCTATTATGATATGCATATTGACAATGTGAATGAACTGAAATTCTGATTTATGAATGCATAATTCCATATTGAAATTGTCTATTGAGTATTAACAATGTTGTATGTTCAGAATTTACATTCTAAAATGTTTTCAACTTTTCATAGTATCATACACATGCTATATCCATGTTTTCATATGAATATATTATGTATATACTATATATGCATGCTTTATCCATGTTTTCATATGAACATTTAGAATTTTGAAATTTTCCTATATATTTTAAATTTTTCATATATTTTATATAGCCGTCCCCTTTGCCGTCCCCTGCCGTCCCCAAAATTGGCAAAAAAATTTGTTGTCCCGGAAATGCATCCCGCCGTCCCCTGCCGTCCCCGTCCCGGAAACTCGGGGTAACTTTGGTTATATTGACTTAGATTGGGCAGGATTAGTGGATGACAGAAAATCCACTTCTGGGTATGTATTTAGTTTGGGTACTAGTGCCGTCACTTGGAGCAGCAAGAAGGAACAAGCCGTGGTTCTTTCCTCTACCGAAGCTGAATACTAGGGAACAGTCAAGGCCGCATGTGAGGCAGTTTGGCTTTGAAGGATCCTTTCTGACATGCAGATGCCGCAAGCAAGTCCTTCTCCCTTGTATACTGATAATCAAGGGGTGCTCAAAGTAGCCAAAAATCTAGTCTTCCATGAACGTACCAAGCATGTTGAGCTTCATTGTCACTACAGCCGCAAGCTGGTAGAAGACAGATCAATTCAGTTGCAGTATGTTTTGACAGTGGATCAGACGACGGATATTCTCATTAAGTCGTTGAGCCCGGATAAGTTTGTAAAATTCAGGGGGCAACTTGATATTTTTGATAGATTGACCATTAAGGGAGGGTGCTAGAATAATAATTCCTTATATTGTTAATGGTCAATATTGTATTTAATGTGTCTACAATATTAGGTAGATAGAAGTAGGTATCATAATTAATATCTACAATATTTTTGGAACTTCTACATATTATAATTTGTTCTCAGTTAATATTAATGAAGTATTTTACTAGTGAATTTGATTTTCACAGACATTTTCAATGTGATCCTTGTAACCTGACAATGAGGCTTACTAACTTGTAAGACAAGTACCCATTGCGTGAACATTGTTTTTCCAGATCATTCAATGTATTGTGGAAGTCTTATTCCAAGGGTAAGCCCTTATTCCTTGTTTTTAGTTTGAACATTGCTTCTATGAATCTTCTGGTTCAAATTCACAGATTTATGGGAAAAAAGCAATTTCAATCTCAATTAAATCTGTACCACATAAATGAAGATATTTTAATTATAGTTTGAGAATGTGGATTCAACATCTCAAAAATTTGACTTGCACGGACTTGGTAAACACATAAAAAAAACACTAATAATTACAAACACAAAAATAAATAGATGAATTTAGAGAACAAAAAAGTCTAATTTGATAATTAGTTACCCTTCATTCAAACATTACATATGTCATATGACCCACAAACTCTCAAAATTTTTATTTTCAAAGTCAAACGATACAATGTAATACAAGAAAATTATAAACAATAAACGTATAACAGCACTATAACTGTTTACATATGATGACATGCCAGAAAACAATCAAATGCAATCTACATCTTACTCTTCCCTCTCTTGGTGTAAATTTCTTGGGCCTCAAACTAGAAGGTTGTTAATGCATAGATAGCTTCGGTAAGATAAATGATTGAATGAGAGATAAATGAAGTCTCTCATTCAATCATTTATCGTATCGATTATTCAAATGAATATCATCATGCCCTCAATTGATAAGCATTCTTTATTTATACATAATTGTTTATTATCATAGAATTCTGATGTGATAATCTATTATATTAGTTGCATTCACTAATTAGCAAATCAGGATAACCATTGCAAAACCGATTTGATGATTATCGGTAAACTGAACATCAATTAGTATTTAATGATTATGCTTGAACCAATTGTTATTGGGGAGATGTAATAAACTCACACTGATTGATATCGGGTGTTAAGGAAAACATTCGAAGCATTAATATAACCATATACCGATCAGTATAACTTCGAATATAATGATTAATGAATATAACCATTAGTTAAGTGATCGGTGTCCGTTAACATAGACACCGATTCACTTCGGTTACCTTGCAATACCAAATGCCATAATTAATACCGATTGGCATATCGGTTAAACATGTTACGTAAGTCTCGATTAGTATCGGGTTGGAAAATATGTCGCATGTTATGTGATCACCAATTAATATCGGGTTGGCAAATATGTCATATGTTAGGTGATCACCGATTAATATTGGGTTGGCAAATATGTTATGTGTTATGTGATCACCGATTAATATCGGGTTGACAAATATGTTTAACACCGGTTGATATTATATACCAAAGGGTGAGATCAAGTAGTGACTTGATTGGTCATGTCCATAAGACATGACCGGTCAAGGCACTGCTTGATCCTCCCCTCTCATATATATATATATCATATGGCATTTAAGAAAAAGGACATAGAAAATATAAAATGCTCCTCTCACCTGCCATACAAAAGTAGACAATCAGATTTATCATATAAGTAGACAATACATAGATCAATAAAATATAACTAGAATATATCTTGCATATTGAATTGAGAATTGGACATCATTTACAAAGGTAAGTCATTATCAAAATGATGACTGATTATTTCTTGTAAATCTCTTTGTTTTCCTCCATTGCATCCAACTCTGTTGGCTTGATTGCTTCTCTGTCAAATTCAACAAGATCACCAGCAAGTAGGACATCTCTATGTGTTTTGACAGTCCACCTTCTTGGTTTTAAGGTGAAGGTTGCATCAAATGAGGACATGGTCATTAAGGCATCCTGGGGTGACCTGTTCCCTTCTTCGTGTGAATGCTCTCAAATAGGCTCCAATTGCATTCACACCTAGAAGCACTCTAGGGTTGGGACAAAACACAGATAGCTAACCTTTGAAGATTTGGTATGTTAGTATTGTAATTTTCCCAACATAAATTTACAGAGAAAACATTTAAAAAACATAAGGGCTAAGTAAAAAATTTAGAGTCTATTCAAATTTTTAAGTTCCTACTTTCTACTTCTAGTGTTAAGCTAAAAATTAAAGGAATTGTTTGTTGTTTTTCCCTCCTTTGAATTTCTTGAGCTGAAGAAAATAGCCTTTCCTTGGCACCCCTTTAGGCCTCCAACTCATCAAGAACTTTGTCTCTCATCACATTTTTGAAAAATTGATTGAACAAAATAATCGGATTAATCTATTCAACTGTAGAGCCGTTTAAATAGGCAATTACAAGTGGTGATGTTTCTAAAAAGAAACAACTGCTTCTAAAAATAGAAGCCAAAAATAGAAAACTAAATAAAGAAAAAATACACTAATGAGCATTAAAATACTAATTAAATACTAATTAAATATTCTAATACCCTCTCTTAATGGTCATTCTGTCAACGAACTACCCTAAAAAAGACATTGCAGGTCTTGATCACAAACCCACAGAACACTTTGTTGTGGTGGAGACCCTCACAGGATATGCAAAGTGGTAATGACCAAGAATACCAGAGTCCATCCAACCTGATGTTGGGTAACCAAACTGAAACATGAAATCACGATTTTGAGGTAAAATCGGCAAACCCTCCAAAACTGAAGATACAAATCGTCATTTTTTGTGGAATTTTTTTTGGTAAAAACCCTAAACAGGAACTAAACCCCTGAAACAAGTCGAGGAAAAAATTGTACAAACCTTGAAACGTTGCGTGGTAAAACCCCAAACATCACGCGGCAAGACACCAAATATCACATGGTAAAACATCAGACATCACGTGGCAAAACAACAGACATCACATGGTAAAACAGTAGACCTCGCACGGAAAAACAATAGACATCGCGTGGTAAAACAACACTCCCTAATTTTTGAGGAAAAATCAAGCAAAACCCTCCCATGATTTTTTTGTGGAGAAAAAATTAGAAAAATCAAACAAATTTTCAGGAAAAAATCATGAAAACCTGGGACTTGTGGACGAGAGGCCTTGCTTAGAAAAATAATAATTTTTTTGTGGAAAAATTTAATAAAACCCAAAAATAATTTTTAAGGAAAAAATTATTAAAACCCAAAATTGCGAACAAACCCGAAACTTGAATTTTTTCTAGAAACAAAATCCGAAAACAAACTGCAGAAAATAAGGACACAAAATCTCTGCTGGAAAGAGACAAAACCATGCACGAAGAACTGAAAATCCCAAATCGCGAAAAAGGCGCAGCTCCAACACAAACCCATTGGGAAGTAAAACAAAACTCGCACCAAAACCTAGCACACAGAAATCATAGATGATAAAATCATGGAAATATTTTTGTAGTTCGCAGAAAAAAAAAATCCTGCGGAAAATCACGCCGTCAGTAATGAAGTTGCCCTCGTGGGTTTGACAGAGTTGGAAAACGAGAAAAACGCGCGTCAGAATCGTCGAACACTTAGGAAAGAAAAAGCGAAGGTTGCCGACTATCAAAACCTAATCCGTGAACAAAAAACACTAGGTTAATCGTTGGAGTCGCCACTAAAAAATAAACGACAAACTTCGGGCAAAACGCGGCCCAAAAAAAACTGCGATTTTCGGGCTTTAAAAAAATGTCCGTCTCTGTGCAAAAGAATCGCGCCTCCGGGATAAAACACGACAGCTCAACAAATTGACGATGAGCAAAAAATGCGGGCTCAGAAACAGACACAAATCCGCGCGTAAGGCACAAACTTGACAAACGCGACCCAAAAAAAATCGCGAAAACCTTGAAACTTCCAACCTGCAAAATCCATCTCAAATTGAAAATCCAACAATTTTTTTCATAAAAAAATTGATTTAAAATTTTTTTGGAAAAATATTCGAGGTAGAAAGCCTACGGTTTTTTCATTAAAAAATTCGCCAAATCTTGAAAAACCCCATCGACCTGCTCTAATACCATGAAAAATTGATTGAACAAAATAATCGGATTAATCTATTCAACTGTAGAGCCGTTTAAATAGGCGATTACAAGCGGTGATGTTTCTAAAAAGAAACAACTTCTAAAAATTTAAGCCAAAAATAGAAAACTAATTAAAGCAAAATTACACTAATGACCATTAAAATACTAATTATATAATAATTAAATATTCTAATAATTTTCTAGCACTATCTTCGATGCACAAGATGATGCTTTCCGTGACCTCCTTGTTGGCCTTAAATTTATCAAAAAAGTAGAACTTCGGGTTCAAGTAGTAGGCCAAGTCATGGTCCAACTAGTGAAGTTGGTCCGTAGATCTATGATCAATGATGCATCAAATGATGGCAAACTTTTTTTTGTTTCCACCATAGGAATGCGAAATGGCCTCTTTGGCCCTATCCATGGCCCCATGGAGGTAACTCATTGGCATGCGATACCCATCTAGCAAACAAAGAACCTTGATCAAAGATTCTATCACCCAAAAAAAGAAAACAAATTTAACATTAACAAAACAAAGCAATTATACACTTTTGTATAAAGTTTATGTTTGTATTTGTTACTTATATTGATTGACTTGTATGTATTTGTGATGAATAAGTCATCAAAAATTGTTCTTGCAACCTTCTCCCTTTGTTTTTAATTTGGAATATGAAGACTTCATCCAGGGATTGGACACAAACATTAGCTTGAGAGAAGAAATTGCGTCAACAATGCTTTGCAAAGTGAGGAAGTGGTTAGCAAATCATGCCGTTCTTGGTCACACAAGTATGGTTGTAGGTAAATTTGGTAACTTTTTAGTATCTTCAACCACACTTCTGATCCATTCAATTTTCCCAATGTCCTCTAATATCAAATCCATGGAATGTGTAGCACATTGAGTCCAAGACATAGTAGGATGCCTCTTTATTATAAGTATCCCGATGGATACATAGGCTACTAGATTGTTGATGATAGTTTGGACAACATTTTCAATCCCAACCTCTTGAATCACCTCATCTTATAGATTTCCATAGTATCACCATAAATGGCCTTTTTGGCTATTTTAATAACATTATAGAAATAATCCATCAGTATGCCATCCCCATCCACCAATGAAGAACCTTGAACAAAGGTTCTATAACCTCAAAAATTGAGAATAAATTTGAAACTATTACAAAATTAATGGAAAAGGTAAAACAACAAATAAATAATTCCATCAAAAGTTTATGTTTGTCTTTGTTACTTACCTTGATTAACTTTGCATTTTTGGTGTATAAATTTTTGATTAAGTCATTAAAAGCTATCTTCAAGCTCTCTCCTTTTTTTTTTTTTTTGGAATATGGAGATTACTTACAATTGGGCACAAACATTTTCTTAAGAGAAGGAATTATTGCAACGATGCTTTGTAAAGTGAGAAAGTGGTTGGCAAGTTGTGCCACTCTCGATATCACAAGTGCCTTGCTATTTGTGTGCTTTCTGTAATTTCCTTTTTGGGATATTCCTAAATCTTGGCCTAAAACCACAAGTTCAATTAAAATAAGAAACATTTTTCATTTAAAATACACACACACTGATTAAAAATTCTTTCCCAATATCAATCTTGGTTTGGGTCTTGCAATAATGTTAGTCAACATTTGAAATGTAATCCATGAGGCCAACTATTTTCATAAGGGTTAGGAATCCAATTAGAGAAATGAGATTCGCAGGGACTTGCATGGACTCAGCGAGTCCTAGGGGCTTGGACTTGGTCAAGTATGGGTGAGTCCCATAACTTGGACTTGACCGGACTCTTTTTTTTTTTTAATGTCTCAAAGTTTCAATGCTCTTTTGGTTTATGACATGCACCCAAAATACACATGAAATCTAGCATTTAACTCCCCATCTTTGTCAAATCAGTCTCACTTTCATATATACATGAAATATAACATTTAAATATAAGTCACATTTGAATATGTTTTTTTTCTTTTGTCACATCCCCACATTAGCCCAATCAGATGGGTTCTTAAATAAACAAAATAAATTAAAGAAGGCATATTGAAAGAATGTTTGAAATCATGAAAGAAGGAGAAAAGGATGTGAATTGACCAATGGGGGGACAACCTTCATTTATGCAAGGAGGGGTGCCAGTTGAAGGGAGCAGCCTGTACAATCAAAGCAGCATGGTGTCCATGATCGTAGAAGGTGTAATGGTCAGAAAATAGAAGAAAATAAAGGTGCCAAGAATTGATGAAAAACCCCACAACCCCTCAATAGTCGATTCACCTTTATTTTCTACTACATTTGAAGGAAATGGAGAGGAGGCGGCTCTGCAGGTTGTGTAAAAAGAGTGCCTGGCAATCCCTGAATCCCTGATGGTTCCACTTGCTATGAAGGAAAGCTCGATTTGAGAGACAAAAATGGAATGGAGGAAATTTTCGAGCAGTTTGTGTGGCACAAAAACTTGAGGATGTAAGCGACTGGAAGGGGAGATGAATCATGCAGAAGATTGGAAGAGAAGGCCCTAAAATGCAAAGTTAGGAAGAAGGGTGAAGGCAGGAACGGGTGAGAAAGAGAGGAAGGTGGGAAACATGAGTTGCAGAGGAGAAATAGAAGGAAAAAGGTCTTACGCAAATCCATGATTTGCCTAGCCTGGCTGGATAACCCACCAACTACATTTGCGTGTAAGTTTTAAAGCCATTTGATGCAATCCATTTTCTGGAAATCTGGCAATGATTACATTCGTTGAGATGACATCTCTTTGAGGTGTTCTATCAAAAATTCAAGTGCATTGTTTATATTTCCACATTTTGCCTGCATCTCTACAAAAACATTTCCAACCATAATAGCTGATAAAAATCTCCCTTCCTTATACTTTGATGCGTGTCCATACCCTATTTCAAAAGCTTCCATTTTGGCACAGGCTGGGATGACACTGGCAAATACTTTGGCTTTATGCCCACCATTTGCATTTGCTTGAGAGTTTGTAAAACCTTTAGTCTTCTAAATAAATCCTTTTTTGTGCACATCCTACAATCATAGTAGTCCAGGTGCACAAATTCTTTGAGGCATTTTGTCAAACAGTTCACGTGCCTTGTTTATGATTCCACATTTTGCGTACATTTCGAATTGCAATATCTGATAAAAGCCCCCTACCTTTATGGTTTGATGGATGACCATACCCTATTCCAAGGATCTCATATTTCATATTTGCACAGGCAGAAGGATGCAAGCTAATGGTTGTTAATTTTAGGATCAGACTGATAAATATAGATAGCAAAATCAGAGAATCAAATCATTGAACACAAAGAACAGAAAAATACCCTGGGAAAACCTCCCTCTTGGAGATGAAAAACCCAACAATTAAATTCAGATCTTTATTAGACAAATCAGTATGAGACTTTATAACTGTACTTCAACACTTGAATTATTCAGAACAGCAGGGTAAGCACAGTAGCATAACACAATAAGAACTTATCTAGAACACAACTTGCAGATCAAGGAGAATATTTGCTGTCTTTCCAGTTTTCTGACCCTAGAATGAAGTCGCTGTCATTAGGAATGACTTCGCTGTTCTTGACAGTATCTTCGCTGTCCTTAAGTATATCTTTGCTGACCTTGGAATGATGTTCACTGATCATAGGAGAAGGTTGCTGCTGATAGGAATATGATCTTCGCTGACCTTGGAATGATGTTCGCTGACCTTAGGAGAAGGTTGCTGCTGATAGAAATATAATTCGCTGATCACTGCTGTTGAATGAAGAGTGTATTCGCTAAGTGTGTGTAGATACAATGACTAAGCCTTTGTATATATATGTGACTCAGCCTCCCAATTCACTCTAGGTTGGCCCTTTCAACTTGGCACCAAAACATAGGGTAAAAATTACAAGATACATAAGATGGGGCCTGCCCTATTCACAAGTTACAAGTTACATTCAATATAGGACCGCAAGTTACACTGCTCAATTAGGGTCAGACCAAATTACAAGTTACATTTATATAGGGCATGTCCTATCCACAAGTTACATTATATATAGGTCTTGCCCAATATTCATAGCAAGATATAATTACAAGTTACATGTATTTGAGCCCAACCCTTAGTGGTTCGGATTGCATGAGAGGTAATAAATAGGAATTTTAATTGTCATTGACAACATTAAAAATTCAATAGTCAGGTATCCGAGCTAGCTACAATTTTCAACACTCCCTCTTAGCTAGGGAGGATAGCTGCCACTTGTCATGATCCATTCATGACCTTCATCTTGCATTGTCCGCAAGGATGAATGTATAAGCTCCATAGAGTATACCTGCAATAAAACACATAAATATCATGAACTCATTTCATGGTGTCCATCTTGCATTGCTCGTAGAGGATGGATCCACCTTGCATTGCCCGTAGAGGGTGGAAGAGGTCTTACACCTCAGCCTTTTCCCAGAGAAGGATACAATGTCACCTTGCATTGCCCGCAGATGGTGGAAGATGCAAACTAAATTGCATCACTAAGATTGAGACTCCCTCTCAATCAATGCTGTGTTCTCCACAATTCCAAGCTTCTCTCTAAAGTACTCAAACTTCACTTGAGCTAGAAGCTTGGTGAGAACATCTGAAACCTGTTCATCAGTGTTGATATATTTCAGCTGGATGGCACCTCTTTGTGCCATATCACGAACATAGTGATAATGAGTTTCCATGTGTTTTGACTTGTCATGAAACACGGGATTATTAGACATTTTAATACAACTCTGATTATCACAATAAATAACAGTGGATTCCCAAGGTTGTCCAAACAACCCAACAAAAGTTTGCGAAGCCAAACTACTTCTCTCGTTGCCACACTTGAAGCAATGTATTCAGCTTCTGCAATACTCAATGCAACTGAGGACTGTTTGCTACTAGCCCAAGAGATCATAGCAGATTCCAAGCTGAAACAAATTCCTGAAGTGCTTTTCCTGTCAATAACACTTCTAGCCCAATCAGAATCAGAGTAGCCTTCCAAATTGATCACTGTGTTGATTGGATATTTCAGCCCATAGCCAATTGTTCCACGCAAGTATCTCAGGATGTGCTTGGCTGCCACCAAGTGAACATGCTTTGGCTGGTTCATGAATTGGCTAAGTGCACTCACTGCATAGCAAATATCTGGTCTAGTGTTAACTAGATACATCAAAGATCCAATCAACTGCCTGTACTCTGAAGGATCTGCAAAATCAGAATTAGTTGCAGAAATACTCAACTTCTTAAAGTTAGTTTCTATAGGAGTAGACATAGATTTACAATCCATCATGTCAATGGCATATTTTCTTGACTAAGGATAAGATCTTTGCCATACTTCTAGTCCTAGATACTAATTCATTAGGCCTAGATTCTTCATTCCAAATTCAGTGGCTAATTCTTTCTTACATCTAATGATGAGACTATCTCCAACAGTTAGAAACAAATCATTCACATATATATAAGAAATAGAATTAGCAGTTCACTATTGAATACTTTTAAAGTGAAGATTAGAATCAACATCATTCTTGCAAGATCCTAAACTAATCAAATACTTGTCAATCTTCTCATACTAAGCTCAAGAAGTTTGCTTGAGGCCGTAAAGAGCTTTTCTTTAATCTGCACACATGAGATTCTCTATCTTGATTCTCATGACCTTCTAGTTATTCAATATAGACAACATTAAGAAAATAGTCTTTATATCTAACTTCCAGCCTGCAGCATTAGCTATAATGGTTCTAATATTAGTATATCTAGCAGCAAGAGCAAATGATTCCTTCTAACTATGAGCACACATCTAGCTTCATATTTTCAAAAACTTCCATATGGAACTCCCTCTTGATTCTTAATATAAAAATTGTGGTAATCAAGTCTCATGAAGATTGCATAATATAAGAATCAATCAAGGAAGGCAGCCATAAATCAAAGATGAGAAATGCCAATCTTTTTCTTACTTCACTTTTACGAAATGGACCCATAGCACAATTATTATGATCACGACATACCTTCAATTGAAGAAACCAAGCTCCCTCTTAAGTTTGAAGGCATGGTAATTCAAGAATATCTTGAAGAGAAACATCAACATGATTAAATATCCCAATAGAATGAATTAACATGTAAAATAACTCATCTCTTTATTGACTAGACTTCCACCATTGACAACATATGCCAAGATTGCTCAAAAGGATATTGTCA
The DNA here is from genome assembly GCF_030272615.1 of Cryptomeria japonica. Taxonomy (NCBI): domain Eukaryota; kingdom Viridiplantae; phylum Streptophyta; class Pinopsida; order Cupressales; family Cupressaceae; genus Cryptomeria; species Cryptomeria japonica. Next base: position 103,122,037 of record NC_081409.1, on the reverse strand, counting down.
ATCTATGATCAACTTCAATCATAGTGTAAAGCTACACAACATTCTTTAAATGTAAATTTGTTTTTCATAGTTGAATAACAAAGAGTTAGCTATATTAGAAAACTAAGGCAAGTGTATGACTTCAGAAAACATTTTACAAAATCCATAAGCAAGGTATATAAGCCAAATTGTCTTTCCAGCCAATGCGTAAAATCAGGTATGAGTATCAACCACTCAAAAGAAAAACACATTGTAGTTGAGCACAAGTGTATGATCAAAAGCCAACTTCAATAAGTTAGATACCTCATTCATCTTAGGTTTCATCATCAAGAGAATACTTACTTCAAAGAATGTAATAGGCAGTATGCTCAAATTGAAGAGATAATATCACAATGAATATTATGTAAGGATGGTGAAAGCCATGACAGAAAAAGCATTAGATCTAAGGGCAATCCTCTACACTAGAGGAGCAGAGCAAGGTTATAATAAAAGGATAACAAGGATCATGAGAGCTTTACGAAGAGCTGATGAGAACCAAGAGTTGCACAGTCACAACCTTACATGACAACTTTATCCAAACATAAAACACTCATAGAACAGAAGATACAACCCATAAAAGATTTGATGCAAATCAAGAGACACATTATAAGAGTATATAATTTTAGAGCAGCAAGACTATTGAGCATTTTAAGACTTAGATAGAATATGGTGCATCAGAACTATGCAACAAATATCATAAAAGATCAGATCATAATATGAAGATAGTAAGGTCATCATTGGGCATAGATACTAAATACGATGACTAAGACATGTTATCTTTACATACCTACCACACTAATGACTAAGGTTCCATGTTTCTGAAACTCCTATTAATTTATTTATCTTCCTATTTGTGCTTGCTGTTATATCCTTCATAATACTGCTAGATTTATATCTGAATACACATGTTGAAGTCTTAAGTGCCAAGGATGTATTTAGATCAATGCATCAATTCGAATCATTACAAACCACATCAAATAGGTTGAGAGATAAACATACTCAAAATAGAGAGTAGGGCATAATTGACTTCAATAATTCAAACTGGATTAGAACAAAGCTCAAACTAGGGTGATTGTTACAAACCCTAGGAAGATAGTTACGCAACCCTTAAAGGAATACTGAGATCTGAAAACAAGTGCACAAACCGACATATGAAAGCACCCTCAGATGAAGTAGTTAACAAGCAAGAGAACTTTGTGCACTAGATAAGGCACCAATAACAACAAGGCAATCAGATGCAAATCTCTAAACCAAGTGGACCCTACAATTGAGAATAGAGGAATGAGAACACCTGAAATCTTATTCTTGTTATCATCCCATCGATGCCCTCAATTTGCTAGTAGGTATATTGTCCAGATTTGTTGCTGATTCATGCTAGCCCTAGTCCCGCAAATGAAGTAATACAAGATCTACCTTCAGCTGTTAGGCTTTATAGAAGGAACCTGCTCTGTTACCATGTTAATTTTAGGATCAGATTGATAAATATAGATAGCAAAATCAGAGAATCAAATCATTGAACACAAATAACACCAAAATACCTTGGGAAAACCTCCCTCTTGGAGATGAAAAACCTAGTAACTAAATTCAGATCTTTATTAGACAAATCAGTATGAGACTTTACAACTGTACTTCAACACTTGAGTTATTCAGAACAGCAGGGTCAGCATAGTAGCATAACATAATACGAACTTATCTAGAACACAACTTGCAGATCAAGGAGAATATTCGCTGTCTTTCAAGTTCGCTGACCCTAGAATGAAGTCGCTGTCATTAGGAATGACTTCGCTGTTCTTGACAGTATCTTCACTGTCCTTAAGTATATTTTCGCTGACCTTGGAATGATGTTCACTGATCTTAGGAGAAGGTTGCTGCTGATAGGAATACGATCTTCGCTGACCTTGGAATGATGTTCACTGACCTTAGGAGAAGGTTGCTGCTGATAGAAATATAATTCGCTGATCACTGCTGTTGAATGAAGAGTGTATTCGCTAAGTGTGTGTAGATATAATGACTAAGCCTTTGTATATATATGTGACTCAACCTCCCAATTCACTCTAGGTCGGCCCTTTCAACTTGGCACCAAAACATAGGGTTAAAATTACAAGATACATAAGATAGGGCCTGCCCTATTCACAAGTTACAAGTTACATTCAATATAGGACCACAAGTTACATCGCTCAATTAGGGTCAGATCAAATTACAAGTTACATTTATATAGGGCCTATCCTATCCACAAGTTACATTATATATAGGTCTTGCCCAATATTCATAGCAAGATATAATTACAATTTACATGTATTTGAGCCCAGCCCTAAGTGGTTTGGATTGCATGAGAGGTAATACATAGGAATTTTAATTGTCATTGACAACATTAAAAATTCAATAGTCAAGTATCCAAGCTAGCTACAATTTTCAACAAGGGTTGTGGAGAGGGTTGTTTTGAAAGCCTTTTCAGCAAGACCACTTTTTGCATATCCTGCAACATTGTAAAATTTGAGACGTTGCAATCGTTGAGACAACATTTTTGAGATAAGAGGAGATTAATGTTTATAGGTTCGGAAGGGAGGTACAAGCAAGGATAGAGATGCTTGTCAAAGAGTGCTACTGGGCAAACTGTAAGAGGAGCGTATGGAGGAAGCTCAATGTGGAAACTGCAAATTGGTTCTCAACAATTTGTGTCATGATGACAGCAGGGCCGATAGGTATAGGTATGGATTTATCTATTGTTCTATTTATATTATTCACTAAATTATATAACAGCCCCACTCTAGCACATACTATTGGTGATTCGATCTTTTTCACCTAGTAAATGCATTCGCATGATAGTGTCTAAAGCATTTTCTAGAAATCCACTTTTTATTAATTATATGTAATCATTACTGATGCAAAGCATCTATCACAAACCATATGACACGTTCATTCAAGGGTATTACTGACCCAAAACTAATACAAGACCTTAAACTTGAATCAAGAGGCCTATAAAAAGATCAACCACTCTTCTCAACTCCAAACCAATTTCAAAGGTTATATTCCATCCCTACAGACCTTCATTCAATATTTCATATCATATCATTCACCATAACATGAGAGAACAAATTCTTTATTGCCACGGAATACCCTAGTTCAGGGTTTCATTTTTTAAAAACTATTTTCACCAAAATAATCACACATTATTCAATTCTTAGCCAAATTAAGTCAAACAAAAAGCACTGGAAAAAGGTTTCAGAGACCTTCCAACACATATAGCCTTTCTTCATTATGATCCCTCATGTGACCACACCAAATGCTGCAACGGGATTGCTGCTGCCTTCACCAGTCTGCTTTTCACCATGAACTGTAGCAAACAATCATCAATACCTTTTTAAATATTGATCATAAAGATAATCGCTCTGGTCAGACTTTAGATTACCGAGTTACAAAACTTATCTCAAATTTATAGCCAGATCCAACGGTTAAATAAAAAGTTATGAGGATTTTGCCAAAACGGGTAACCCGGCAGGGTTTTGACAATTTTCTAAAAAACAAACATATCTTGCCAAATACTACACAAAAATGTATAAGAAAGGATTCATCTGAAAGATATTTCATTAATCTATCATTCAAAAATATCTACATATAAAAATTACACCAAATGTGATCCTTCACGGATCTATGACAGTCATAGATTCCTTAAAACCTTATGACAGTTTGAGGGTTTGATGGATAATCTTTGTCAAATCCCCTCCAAACTGCTCTACCCCCTTGATTTCGACCAAACATGGTTTTATAAACCATTTCCAACTCCTTCCTAACTACTCTAACCACCCCATGACCAATGGATTTCATTCTTACACTTTTGTTGCACTTTTTGGCAATGTTGCGACTTTGCAATTTTTACAATTTTTGCTTTTTTGACATAAATGACTCTAATCCTTACATGGACACTTTTAACACTTCAAGATGGACCAAATATGATATATTTGGACAAAATGGCTCATTTAGCCTTACATATTATGATTCAATGGACTCAAATAACCTTAATACATTATGAATGACTCAAATACAATAAAATTGCTCATATTATGACTTTTGACCTCTTGGTATGCTTGTGTGCTTAGGTGCCTCTGCACCAATTACTTTTCATGAGATCTCTTTACCTTACATGGATTCGATCAATTAGAGTACCCTCCTCATCTATAAGCCTCCATGTCATGATCTTTTAAATAATAATACTTATCAAAACAACGACCAGTACAAAGATGATTATACTATTGTGACTTAAGTTAATTTGGCAAAACAAATTATAAAATTGAATATAAACATATATTTGATGCATAAGATAAGTTTGAGATATAGAGTGAGCTTTAATCATGGTCACACAACAATATAAGAATTAAGGACGTCATTTAATGGCACTAGAACCACACTTTATTGAACAAATACCTAATGTTGCAAATTGATACTTTTAGTAACCTGCTTTAGATTCAAGGGTAGGGTTTTATATGATTAGTAATATTTTAATCCCCATGACCATAAGTGTGACACTGCTTTAATAAATTCCTTTTTGATGACCATCTTTCATAATATGGGGTAAATAATACAGTGGGGTGTAGTCAACTTAAAAGATTATATCCAATAGTGGCCTCAAAGACTTAAGTAATTATTATGTTATTAGCCCATGGCTAAGAAAAGTAACGTGGACCTTAATCTCCATCTTGAAATTAGATTGTCATAATGTAAAAGGTTCCTAGCAGGCTTTTCCTTAGTGAAAATATTATGTGGGAACATGATGCCATTATTTTATAAATTATGTCAATATCAAATAGTTATTACTCATCTTTCCTAAGGACGTTATCAATGTGTTTAAATTCAGTAAATATTGAAGTTTTAGATACTTATGATATTGGAGATATCAGATGTAGAGTTTTATTGAGAAGATATCAAGATACACAGTTATGTGACCATTTTGGGAAATTTTATTGTAGGGACAATAGGAAAAATAAATTCGTTCAATGTTGTTTCACCCTCGTTTAATGCAATAAATAGACATGCTATATAATTCTAGAATAGTATTTGGGTATTGGGGTAAAGGCTTTATATTATTAGGAAAATATATTGACCCCTTGAGTATAAACCTCAATATATAATTTATTATGTGGATTTTGAATGGAAGTGCTTCTTACAGAAATAGGGTTGGCTTTCTTTCCATATTGTCAAGCGCTATTAATAGTCAAGAATCACTAAAATGAACCTTATTGCATGAAAATAAAACTATACTTATGGGAAATCACCCAACCTTTGTGTTAAGGAAGTGAACCTATAAGAGGTTTAGAATACTCATGTTGAATAATGAGATTAGGTTTAACTTGAGATAATGATCCAAGTGGATAGAGGTGTTGTAATATGGGCTCCCAAATGGTGAACTACTTATGATTACCTAACTACTGATAACTATTATTAGTTGAAGGGAAACATTAACAAAATCGTGGTTGTGGTTACTTGTGTGTAGGGGTCCTTGAGAGACCTTGTAAGGAGAACTGCGTGTTACTTTGACTCGTTTGGAAGCTAGAACGTAGGTGGTCCTTGGGTGAAGGATGCCCTTGCGACCTCAAGTCCCTAGGGGGAGGGTATAGGGGGGATAACTCCCAAGTTATGGGTTTGTTCCTAATTGTTTTTTTCTACTCTATTCCTAGGCTTCAAATGAGGCCGAAGGGGGTATTAGATGGTTTTGAAAGAGATACAAAAACTTGATAAATGGTATTTAATACATAATCTATTTTGAATAACAAGTTGAATAAGTGAAGGGGTTGACTACCTTATAATCAATATGATAATTTATTAAGTAGAGGTCATCTTATGTTGTATCCAAGTGATCTTATTTGCTTGTGAATTTAATCTTAGACCTATAAGGCTTTGTGTATATACTCCTAGATCTGTCCTTTGTGATCTACTTGTTCTAAATTAGGAACCTCTCTTCTAGTTATAGTGCTAGCCTAAGAACAAGCACTGACTTTTACGGCAACGGATGGAGATAGGACCCTACGAGGGCATAGGTAGAGGATTGTATTCCTCTAGCGCGTTGACTAGCCCGCTATATTTGAGGTGATCATCAAAGGTTAAATCCTATGACTTGCTTAAGCTTATCTGCTTGAGATTGATAGTAGTCAAGGAGCCCACTATGCTAGTAGATTGTTAACCGTACCACCTTGTTAGTGGATGGTTACTGCCAGTTGGATGCAGGCGAGAGATACCTCGCATTGATCTAAGGTATCAGATGGATTCCGCCAGAAAGTATGTAGGCTTGGGGGCTAGTTGTATGCCAACATGGATGTCCTTGTTGCTTAGTTGTCCGATGGACTGCAGGAAGAGAATTTCTAATGAAGAATAGGTATGTAGTAATTGGTCCAACCGTTGTATAATTTGGGAATATATTTATGTGGAAGAGTTATACTTGATTTTGTTAGGATGAGGATGTGCAGTCGGTGTAGTATGGGATGCATCAAATCCTAAGCTCACTTGCTTGTTGACGTAGAAGACTAGGCAAAAGAATGTTTCCCATGGTGTAGTGTGTAGTGCACTGACATTTCTTTTATCTAGGATGCACTAGGGGCAAGTGATTGTTGGCCATTATAGATGTGTCTGTCTCTCATTGTGTATGTGTGATGTATATTGGAGCTAGTCACTATGTATAAGTGACGTATGCTAGAGCTAGTCACTACGCGTGTGATATGTATGAGTTGGTCAGCATGTGTTTATGAGATGTGTGCTTGAGTCACTCTCTATGGAATTGGTAATATTGGAAGGATATGACCCCTGTGTGATTGTGTATGCCTGTACACTATTTGATGGCTAATGGTTATCTACTATCGAGATGAATTAAGTTAATTGATTGCATGAAATTAATAACTAGGGTTATAAAGAGATCAAGGATCTCATACAAGAGAGAAAGATCTCCCTCACTCTGGGTGAACTATCAAGCCTTTGAATTCCCTCAAAGGGATTTGTAGGCAAGATCATTGGGAATAAACCCTCAAGGCATACATCTAGGTATAATGGGGATCTTGACCTCAAGAGCTTACCACCTTTGAGTACAAACATAAGTGGTAGTGTAGAGTTGTCACCACTATGGTGATTGAAGAAATTATGAAGTCGACACTTATATGCTAAAACAAGAAGCTTGGTCGATTAAGTTGGTACTTGTGAATGTAAAATAAATAAAAATGTAGTGTTCGAGGGGTCGATATTACACCTTTCTTATACTTTAAGTTATATTTGATGTATTTATTGGTAGGATGTTTGAGAGTGGCTTTAGATCTCTAGGAGCTATATTGCAAATTCTAGGTTTTAGAAGATCTTATAAATTTTCAGATAGTCAAATTTTTGTAATCAACAAGCTCCTATCAACGTTCTCTATCAGTGTTCTCTCGTTCTCTCTATCTCACTCTCTCCTCTCTCCCCCAAGATCTAGATCTATCTCTCTACATTTCTCTCTCTCACCCTCAAGCCTTCGTGTGCGGTGCTACCCTCACCTTCGTTTTGGTGTTGCCCCCAAACTCCCAACAAATATAAGTCTAAGCATTTAGTAGGCCAACGATGAATCATGATCATAAAATTCTTCATAATTCATATCCCTTGTTGCAAACCTTTGCATTTTCATAGTTAAAAGAATATTATGGCTGCTACATCATCCAAGACCTACCTTAGACACCTTCATAGGAAGGATGTAGGCTCCTCTGAGCCATAGACTTCTAGTTATTGTTTTGATATTTGTTTGGAATTTCTGATGTCATGGATTTCATATTCCACGAGTTTTGTATACATTTGACAATATTTATATATCTAAGTGTGCCATTTCTTTCAGCTACAAGTTATGTTTATACTTATGTGATCGATGTATACTTGTGTAAGTGATCAAATTAGCTTCTATTTGATGATGTTATTGTGTCTTTAAGGTTCTTTTAGTAAAGGGTGCACGAAACAAGTTTTAAATCCTTAAAAATCTCTAAATGTCTTGGGTTTTTCACTTTGTTGAGTCTTTGCCGAGTCTTCGCTGAGTTTTTTCGCCAAGTTTTGAGTTGAGTCATGCTTGCCGAGTCAGAGCCGAGTGCAAGTCTTGTAAGTTTGAATTCAATAATATATAGATGCTTACACAATCTGTAATGTCCCCTTCCAATTTTTGTCCTAGTATTATAATTATAACAAATTAGCATTAGGGTTACTCTTAACTAAGTAAGGTTTATGATACTTCTTACTAGGAAGATCAACATATTTCCACATAACTATCATGCTTGATTCAATTATTGCAACTAATGAACATTTAGCTTTCATAATACATTTGATAACTATTATATTTGATCTCCAAGCCCTACCTCTAACCTAATTCTCAACCCTACAAAGGACAGGGAATGACCATGTTAGGGTGCTAGAAACTATCCTTCAGAAATAGTGCCTTTGTATGATGTAACACATTCCGATTCCACCGCAGGTCTTATCTATTGCCCTTGTATGATGTAGCATGGTCCATTCCACCTCAGGACTTACCTATCTTGCAAGGTATTAATACCACCTCTCCCTAACATTGCCACATTCAATCCTTCTTAGGGGCAATAGGAAAGATTAAAGATTAGGCTATGAGTATGCTAACTTCTCATGTATTATGAATATATATGAAATTAAGTATGACTGTCATATTATCAGGCTTCATATATTAAGCATGCATATTAAGCACATCCCCATGCATACCACCACAAACAAGGATGTTACTGCCTGTAACCTAATAACAGTTCTGATCTGATCTGATCGATGGTGATCAATCAATATTAGATCATTAATCTTCCTTACCAATAAAAATTAGTGACTGCTGTATTAATCTCAGTTTGACAGAACTGCCTTTCTCCCTAATTATTCGATGCCTTCTTCTGAATTACCAATCTACTTTAATATCTTTATGTAGGGTGATAATTGGTAGAAGAGACATATTGATTCAAATGTGGGATGACTCTTCATAATGAGTCACAACTCCTTGCTTAACAAAATTGCACCCTTTTGGTTCTTTTTATAAATCGTTGTTTTAAGACAATTGCTCTCCCTTTATTGATCGTTGCCTTAACACATTTTAATACTGTTTTTACTCTTGTTTCTAATTGCTGACATACGTAGCATGTTGTCATTCTTTAATCGCAATTTATCATTGCTGGTTCATATTATTAATTGAATAATTAGTCTAGGGATTTGTAATAATAATAATAATATATAAATATTAACTTAGGAATAGGATAGTATATCAGAATGCTAATTCAGATGGAAGAATGCAAGGCAATTTTCTCTATAGGGGTAAAATGAACATTAATAATTATGTAGGGATATTACATAATCAATACCATTAATAATTATCCTAAATATATTTCTATAGTAACCATATTGGGAATTACATAGAAACTTCATAAATCACAATCTCAAGAATAGTTTTACTTGTATTGCAAGAGCATGGGTGGAAAATGGTCCACTCCATCCCTTATTCCACCTTGGAGGCTGGGCATCCTCCTTGATCAAGCGTAGGAGCACTAATCAGCCTCCCAACCCGTGAGGCTTAACCCCCGATGGGTGGCGTGCATTATAAGAGTATGAAGACTACCTTCCTCCACCAAGCCCGGGAACACACATGTGCCTCCTGGCCCACGAGGTTTAACTCCGTTGGGGTGGTATATTTGATGGCGGGTATGTCAGGTCTTCACCTTGTGTGAACTTGAAAGGTTGATTGGCCTTCCTGTTTTGCAACCATTTCTACCCAGTTCAAAATAGATTAACTATATGAATATGTCATCACACATTTATCAAAATAGAAAACAATTAATTTTACTTAAATTCGGAAACAATACTCAAATTGGAAAACAATGCAATTACTTACAATTATCACTATATAATTTCAGCAAAGAATAAATATTACATTCATAAGTTCATATCATACTTTCACTGTTCACACATAAACTTACTAATTCTAGGCTGATAACAATAAATCAGTTTTTTGCTCTTTATTTGCCATTTCCTGAATTCTTTGCTTGCATATGATGGTCAATTCATTCTTCCATGTCTCTTTTGAAAATAAACCTCCTTTTTATATCTTCACTTGGTGGTGTTTATACTCTCACTTGGAAGGGATGTATCCATCCAAGGACAATTGCTGCCTTGATTAGTCCGCTACCTTTCATTAACATTATTCCAAACATTGCCGACCCTACTTAGCATCAGATAACGATTTATTAATTGTATTCCTTAAGCAGTCTGATTGGAGTTTATGGTGAAGGGTCCCTTGATGCTAATCGCTGCTCTTAATCAACCAATGCCTGCTTAAACTCTTACTTGTTAAGACACACACCCCGTGGAGAATTGTTGTCCATATTCTACTGCTCCTCTTTGGTGTTTTCTTTGCTGGGTTAAATGATTCTAAGGCTGTGATCTGATCTTATATGGTGGGGGCATGACAGTTTCTAATCAAAGAAAGGAGCCAAGTACATGTGTATATAAATTATTAAATTTAGTAATATATTAAGCATCTTTAACCACATCTTCCCAATGTTTTCTACCATCAAATCTAGGAATTGTGCAACCAATAGTAGGATGCCTTTCCATAATAAGCCTCTCTATGGATGTTTATATTGTTGTGTTGTCCGTGAAAATTTGGACAATGTTTTCGACCCCAACTTCTTGGATCGCCTTGTTCAATAGATTGCACAGAGTCTCAAACATTTTTTATTTCATGGACCATAGAGTTCTTGATGTAATGTGTAAGGTTGATTGTAATGAAATTTAGTTATTTTTTGTTTGTAGATCCTAGTTAAGCATTTGAAGCTTGAAATAGGTTCTGTTTGAGTTTTAGTTTTACTTTTTAATAAACTTGAAACTGAAACTTATGCACAGTAATGGTTTTGTGCTAACGTGTTAAGCCCCTAGGGTTTAGAATATGTAGTCTTTATTACGCAAGTAATTGGTAAAAAATTGAATGTATATTAACAATGAGCAAACACTCAATAAATAGAATTACAAAGAATTACAAGAGGGCAAGTTTCTAAAAAAAAACTGCCAATAAGATCGAGCAAGATCTTATTAAGATATTTACAATAAGTTTACTATATTGAGCATTAATAATAAAATAATAAAGTATTATTCTAATACCCTCCCTTAATGCTCAATCTATCAACTACACCAATAGACCCCCTGAATTTTACAAACTTATTTGGATTGAGGGGTTTGGTGAAAATATCTGCTGACTGCTCCTAGGTAGGAACATACGACAACTGAACGGATTCGTCTTCAACCAACTGCCGAATGTAGTGACAATGAAGCTCTATATGTTTGGTTCTTTCATGGAAGATTGGATTCTTGGCAAGTTTGAGAACTCCCTGATTGTCCGAAAACAAGGGAGTCGGACTTGCTTGAGATATTTGCATATCTCCAAGCATTTGACGAAGCCAAACTGCCTCACAAGCTGCCTTAACAACTCCTCTATACTCTGCTTCTGTCGAAGAGAGAGCCACTGGTTGCTGCTTCTTACTAGTCCAGGTGACTGCACCAGATCCCAAACTGAACACATATCCAGAGGTTGATTTCCTGTCATCAACCGAGCCTGCCCAATCTGAATCTGTGAACCCACTGAGTCTAGGATCATCACTCCTAGTGTAAAGAAGTCCATAATCTGAGGTGCCCTAGGGGTCGTCATGAAGCGTGAGATTTAACTCATTGCAAAACTGAGGTCAGGTCTAGTGGCAGTGAGATAGATGAGACTGCCCACTAGTTGCCTGAATTGTATTTCATCTACAAGAGGAGAATCAAACTTGGCTGACAATTTCAGACCAGTCTCCATAGGTGTGGAAGCAGGTTTGCAATCCTGCATTTGAAACCTGTGAAGCAAGCTTTTGGCATACTTAGATTGAGAAAGGAAGTTGCTGCTATCAGTCTGCCAAACCTCAAAACCCAAACAATAATGAAGAAGTCCTAAATCTGTCATATCAAAAGTGCTGCACAAATCCTGTTTGATTTCTGAAATCAAATGTGTTGAATTCCCAGTAATGATCAAGTCATCCACATAGACAACAAGAAAGAGAATATCATTACCAAAGTGTTTGATATACAGATTACTGTCTGAATGACTATGCTGAAAGCCATGAGCAACCAAGTACTGATCAATTTTTATGTACCATGCTTGAGGAGCCTTTATAAGTCCATAGAGTGCTTTCCTGAGTCTATACACTTGCGGTTCTGAACCGGCAACCTTGAAACCAGGAGGCTGCGTCATGTAGACTTCTTCCTGCAATTCACCATTGAGGAAGGCACTCTTCACGTCCATCTGATGGACTTTCCAACCACACTGAGTTGCAATGGCGAGAAGAAGACGAATAGTACTCATCTTGGCAGTAGGAGCAAAAGTCTCCTCATAGTCAATGCTTTCTCGCTGTGTGAATCCTTGAGCAACTAATCTGGCCTTATAGTTATCTAAGGTACCATTTGCATGATACTTGACCTTATATACCCATTTACAACTAATGGGTTTCTTCCTTGGAGGAAGATCTGAAAGAACCCAGGTGTGATTCTTCTGAAGACTTTGGAACTCAGCATCCATTGCCTATTCCTACTCTGGAATCCCTTTGGCCTTTGCATATGTTTGAGGCTCATAGATACTATGGATGTTAGCCATAAGAGAAAAATTAACTGTGTTTTGTTGTTTGCCCTTATTTCTGGAAGCTCTACCCTCAATGAGCTCATCAGGATGAAGAGCACTGATGGTCTTAGCCCACCATTTAGGCCGAAGAGTAGATGTGCCAACATGAGGAGCAGGAGGAATAACTGGAAGAGGAAGCGGATCAGGATCAAGAGTAGGAGGAAGATTAGCATCTTCCGGAGGAAACTTAGGTAGTGCATCATCAAATACAGAATCTGCATCATCCCTCCCATCAGGTGAATCGAATGGAAGATAGATACCCAAGTCAGAAGCCTTCAAAGGCTGATCCTCAGAATGCTGCTGAGACGAGGAAAGCTGAAATGGTCCTCGTTCTTCACCAAAGACAACATCGTGACTGAAGATAAGACGATCAGAGTCTACATCAATCAGTCGGTAAGCCCTTATGGTTGTCATTGTACCCTGTAAACATGAGCTTCTAACTCTTGGAATCCAACTTAGTGCGCTTGGCATCAGGAATCCACACATAAGGTAAAGAGCCAAAAACTTTCAAATGGCTGATCCTAGGTTTGCGACCAGACCATGCTTCCTCAAGAGTCTTATTTTTAACAGCATGAGTGGGTGACCTATTAAGAAGATAGATTGCTGTGAACACTGCTTCTGCCCAATATTTCTTAGGAACGTTTCTATGTTCCATCATAGATCTAGCCATTTCTGTAATGGTGTGGTTACGACGTTCTACAACGCCGTTTTGCTAAGGGGTGTATGGTGTGGTTAACTGATGTTTTATGCCATGTGTATCACAGAAAGTAGAGAAAGCAAAAGAACAAAACTCCCCCCCATTATCAGACCTAAGAATAATAATAGAACTAGACTCTTTTTTTCTACTAAGGCCTTAAATTTTTGAAATACAGTAAACACATCCGATTTGTGCTCAAGGAAATACACCCACATTTTACGACTGAAATCATCAACAAAAAGCAAGAAATACTTGCACCCAGTAACAAAAGTAGTATTCATAGGACCACATACATCAGCGTGGACCAGCTGTAGTACCTTAGAGGCTCGCCATGAGTCACCATCCTTGAATGGTGTCCGGTGTTGTTTCCCAGCCTGGCAAGCTTCACAAACATGATGATTCTGAGTTTGAATATTAGGTAGACCATGTACTAAGTCTTCCCGAACAAGCTGTGCAAGATAATGAATGTTCAGGTGACCATATCGTTGATGCCAGAGACTGCTGTTAGATGAAGATTTAGCTGCGAAGGCTTGCTCAAGAGAATCGCCTGTATCCACAAGTCTATATAGACCATGATCCTCAATGCCAACAGCTACAATAGTGCTAGAAGCACGATCAACAATCGAGCACTTATGTGTACTGAAAACGACATCCAACTGAGGAGAATGCCACATAATCTGACTGACAGAAAGGAGGTTAAGTTCCATACCAGGAACATAGTACACATTGAGGAATATGAGATTCCTCCCTCCATACTGTATCTGAACGTTGCCCTTGTCGACAACAGTGTACTCTTCACCACCTCCAAAAATAACTGAATTAGTGTAGGGAGAGAACTCAACAAACCAGTCATGCCTGTGAGTGAAATGACGAGAAGCATTAGAATCAATGTACTAGGCAGAAGACTTCACATGATCTGCAGGTCTTTTAGCCATGAAGGCATAAAAGGCAGACTCTTTCTGCTCTGTGTGCTCAACAACATTGGCTTTAGGCTGAGGCCCTCCCTGCTTCTGCTGCTCGGAAGCCAATCTGGTACGACAATCTTTGATCATATGACCAAATTTGTCACAGTAATTGCATTGCACCTTCTTTTCTTGGAACCATCCTGAGACTGAGAAGAGCCCTTCTGCTGAAAGGACTGGGATGATTGGGATTTGCCTTTATCCTTGTGAAAGGATTTGGCAGCAAAGGCATGTTCTGAGGAGGTTGAAGTAGCACCGCTACCAAACTGTTGTTTCCAACGATCCTGCTGCAGAAGTTTGGTGCATAACTCTGTAAATTTCAGATCAACATTAGTAGAAGTAATGTTGAGAGTCTCTATAAAGTGCTCATACGGTTTTGGTAGTCTTTTCAGAGTAATGACTCTTATATCCTCTTCCTGCATTTGCCGACCAATAGCTTTGAGCTGATCTCGAATGTCCTTAATCTTTGTAAGATGCTCTTGTAAGGACATGCGTTCATCCATCATAATGGAGAACAGCCGATTCTTCAGAAAAAAGGCTCGACTCTTGTCGGATGTCTCATGCAACTCCTTTAGATGCTTCTAGATTTCTGCAGCTGACTTGCCAGAAGGAATCTGAGGTAGCTGGTCATTTGTAACAGAGAGCTTGAGAAGCATAACAGCTTCTTGATTGCAGTCATCAAACTTGTCCTGGTCAGCTCTAGGTGTTTGAGGACGGGACTCCGTGCCCAAAACAAAATTATCCAGGCGGCGATATTCAAAAATAGTCAGCATGCGTTGCTTCCAGGTGTTATAATTTTTCCCATTAAATCGCCGATTGCCTTCCAACATCAAGTTGGTCAATGACGCCATCTTGCACATTTCCCAATGCACGGAAAATGAAAAAAATTGAGAAGAGGCGATGGCACGGAATTCAAAAAATTTGAATCCCAATGCAGAAATAGAGGCAGATGCAAGCACAAACTTCAAAAAATGAAGTACGGTGGACACGAACTTCAAGAAATTTTTTTTCGGGTGACCTAGAAAAATCCGAAGACAACCCATAAATCCTTGCAAAAAACTCAACGAATCTGCTGTTGGAATTTGGATCCGCTAGCTCGAAAATTGAGGCACAAAAATCTAACCACCCAAAAAATTCTGACAACGACCCAGTTGAGATCTCGAAAAACCCATCAAGAATCTGCAATCGGAAAAAAAATTCGACTTGATCTGAAGGGAAAAAACCCTGGTTGAAAATGCAGATTTCCGTCCCAAAAAAGGCTGAAAAAATTTTGCAGGTGGGAAAAAAATCGCATCGCGTGAAATGCAAGAGAGACAGGTCGCAGGATAGGGCAGAAAATAGCCAGAAAATAGCTGAAAACCCTAGTAGCCGCAGCCAAAACGATCTGCCAAAAAATAGAATTGCGGAAATAGATTGCAGAAGACAAAATGCGATTTTAAATCACGTCACTGTTCATGAGCAGAAAGAATGACGCGAGAAATCCTCGACCAATCCACACGAACCAGTAGCAATTTCGAATAAACAAATAATTTTTTCAAAAAAAAAAACTGTTAAAAAATTCGTGACAAATTTTTAATTGAAAAATTATTTCGAAAATAACCAAGGCTCTGATACCATATTACGCAAGTAATTGGTAAAAAATTGAATGTATATTAACAATGAGCAAACACTCAATAAATAGGATTACAAAGAATTACAAGAGGGTAAGTTTCTAAAAAGAAAAAGATATTTACACTAAGTTCACAATATTGAGCATAATAATAAAATAATAAAGTATTATTCTAATAGTCTTTTTGTTTGCTGCAAGTAGAAATATATATTTAAATAAAATATTTTTCTAAAATTAGCCATTTGTTTACAAACATCTCATTTCTAGAGGGTTTGGGAGTTCATATCTCCAATGGAATTTCCATTTTGGAAACCATTCTTGTTTCCAACTTTTGTGCAACTTAGCTTAGAGCTTACAAGGATTCATATATAATAATAGACAGACAATCCTTTCATATATTTATATTTAACATGGTAGCAAAAATTGCAGAAGTATCGCAATTTATCAGAAATCAGGCTGAAAACTGATTTTATGATTATCTATAAAAAACATCATTAGTTATTATTAAAATGCCTTGGGAATTTTTTTTAGGATAAATTGCCTGTAAATTGTGATTTTTTTATTGATAAATATTGAAATCTGCAAAAAAAATTATGTTTCAAGAAATTGCGAGGTTTTTAATTTTTTTTTTTTAATTAGTTTTAGCTGTAAACAGATATTTTGGTTTAAGAAGATTTCAGTGTAGGGTTTAGGGTTGGGTGAAAACAAGAAACAAGGCACATACTTAAAACATACAGACAAGCAAAGAGATGCCTACAGATGAAAGCAAAGCATAAAATTAAATCAAACGTAGACAATACATTGAACCATAAACACATTTTTCTCTTAAGAGCTTGTCAGCATGGAGAATGTTGTGCTTTGCAAAGGATTTAAATAGGGACATCTCTAAGGGTGGGAGAGGATTAAATCTTGAAATATTAGGAGAAGATTCAATCACTAAAATATTGCTGGCAGAGATTAATCTAACCTGAGAAGTTTGAATCTCTTGACAGTTATATTATGAAAAATTAGCCGATGAGAGAAAGCTGAACGTGAGGTCTGGGTCTCTCCAACGTTAAAGGGAAATACATAAAATAAGCAAAAAATTAATAAAAGACTTATGCAGCAAGAATTTAGGAGCAAAAGTTGGGAAAAGTTAAACCTTGTTCTTTTGAGGCTTTTAAGATTTTTTCTTGCAGACCAAACCCCTATGAATGTGTTGGAGCTGATTGCCATTTTTCCAAAGGCCGTGCATTAGTGTAATGACATCTTTTCCTATGTGAAGCCTGTGAGCAAAATAACAATTGTCCAGTTTGAAAACCAAGGGAGAAATGTAATAGCAACCCTATTTTCTGTTTGGAATCTGGATTACCTCAGCAAGCAAAGAAAGATTAAGGGAATCAAGAAATTTGCAAGGTAACTACTGGCAAGGAGTTGGTGGAAGAATGTGTGCTTTAGAAGTTGGAAACCTTGTTTGTCGCCTCTTCAAACTAGATGCTTTGTAACTTGCTTAAAATGCAAGACTTCTATTGATGCTAGGGATGATGCAAGGAAAATGGAATACATTGATAAGCATTCATGGTTTCGAAAAACAATTAATGCTTAAATACCTTTTGAAGCAAAGCCAATTCCCTTAAAGAGGATTAATCAGTTGAGGAAGATCAGCCGATTGACCTTAACAAGACTGATATATATTCCAAATGCACCACAAATGATAAGGAGTCACTTTTTGATGAGAAAGATCCTACAACCTTGGGAGATGCTGAATTTGATTATGAGGAGATTGAGCAAATCAGGAGAGGCTATGCCTTTGTATCTTCATTATCAGCACTTGCAATTCTCTAGTGTAGCATACTTTGTAGCAGCAAGAGTTATTGGCTCACTCCAATTTTATTAATTTTTATGTTGTAGGTTAGATTAAGATGCATTGTGCAATTTAATTACTGATTAATGAACTGAAAATAAATGAAAAAGCAAAATTTGTGGTATAAACTCTCGTATCATTTCACCCTATATCTCTATGCAATTAAATTGCCTTTAAATATTAAGGGCAATAGTTTTTTCCCCCCTATGTTTTTTGGATTTCCAAGATTTTCCCTCTTAAATTGTGTTTTTTTTTTCTTCAAAAAATCTTTTAGTTTGCTGTATTATTCTCAAAAAGGAATTTTACTACAATCATATATAGTATCTTAATTATCAGCACTTGCAGCCCTCTAGTGTAGCATACCTTGTAGCAGCAAGAGTTAGTGGCTCACTCCAATTTTATTACTTTTTATGTTGTAGGTTAGATTAAGATGCGTTGTGCAATGTAATTAATGAACTGAAAATAAATGAGAAAAAAACGATACTCCAAAATTTGTGGTGTAAACTCTCGTGTCCTTTCACCCTATATCTCTATGCAATTAAATAGCCTTTAAATATTAAAGGCAATAGTTTATTTTTCCCTATGGTTTTTGGATTTCCAAAATTTTCCCTCTTAAATCATGTTTTTTTTTCCAGAAAATCTTTCAGTTCGCTAAATTATTCTTGGAAAGGATTTTTACTACAATCATATATATTATATATAGGTGTTGCATATGTGTGGGAAAGAAGTGATATACTACAAGCCCTTCAAAACTAAACGAGCAATAAATATATTTCAAACAAATACCATTTCTTTTCTCAGCAAGGATTCTATCATCAATTTTGCATATTCGTTCTGAATTTGTTATGTTATTGTAGAGTTAGCCTAGATCCACTAGATGGTAGAGGTAGAAAAAACTTTTTTCTTTGTTGTATCTAAGCCATCTATAATGTAAAGCTCACTCATGGTATATCAAAATATTGAGATAAATTTGATAGCTATGAGGGGTCCCAAAATTGTTGCTCACACTCCTAGAGAATCAATCTGCTTTGGGGCCAAGAAAATGTCCACTTAAGGGGGGATCGATCAGCTCATGAACAAAATGTGAGTGATTTAAGGCTAACTGCTGATTGTGGATATTCTGTCTTTCACTTCGAGCTGAGCTAGGCCCAAGATGGTGTTTCTAAAAGTATCCGTAACAAGATTGATCAGAATTGAGGATAAACAATAGAAAGTATTGCAGTAGTATTTAGTGTATGCTTTGCCACAAAATTTGTCAGTAGATCAAAGACTAGGCTACTGCACATAAAACGTCTTTTAAGTTGATATGAATATCATTGCGTAAATGCAAGAGGTAGGTATGCAAAAATTATTCTTTAGAATAAGAACTATTATGGCTCACAGTTGATGCTTCTTTGGATAAATTACGAAAACATGAGCTGCATACAAAATACTCACCTTCTTCTAAACTATTGGTGAAAGATGTTTGTCTTTTTGAGTCTAGGGTTGATCATAGACTTCTAGAATTGGTGCCTAATCTAGTGGGTTATACCAAGAGATACAACACATGGAAATCACAACATAATATAAGCTTTGCATATACATACACTAGAGATATGATATCAAATAATAAAATATACATAATAATCCTCTCCAAATATAAATCCATATGGAGTAAAGAAGAGACCATTACAAACAATGCTTGTAATGACTTAAAATGCTTTGATATATATCAAATTTTTATGAAAATCCATAGTTACTAGGAGACCCACCTCCTACCCCTGGAGACGCGTCTTCGGTATTGGAGACGTCTCCTACCCTGGAGATGCATCTCCGGTACTAGAGACGTCTCCAGAAACTTCTTGACACATACGGTGCTTTTGGCTGCCGTCTCCTGTCGTCTCTTAACCAAAAATTGGTGTCTCCTCCTAGAAAACTTAGGGCAAACTGCAATAAAAAGGCAAAAAAATAAAGCAAATAAATAAGATAGGGCTTCGGCCCTAGCTCGCCCGGTTGTGGATCGCAACTTAAGGCGTGGGTATGCTCCCCATGGTCTTGAGTTCGAGTCCCCGACTGTGTTAACTCTGTGTGTGTTGCTACCTTGTGAGCGGGTCGTACACACTGGGGGATTAGTCTCGCTTTGGCGAGGACACCTCCAGATTCCACGATAGTGAATATAAAAAAAATAAAAATAAATAAGATAAGCTTGCAGCAAAGCAAAGTCATAGGGAAATGACTAATAAGGAAACTATTTCGCAGGAAGACAAAAATCTATGCAAAGTTATAGTGATTGGATCTATTTACAGTGTAGACTTTTTGAGTGGACTGATTTCTTATCATTGTAATAGTCTAAAGAGAAATTGCCTTTACTATTTAGCCGACAATATTGAGTGTGCTCAACATCTATATTACCTTACTTTCACTAACAATTTAGACTGACTATGGTATCAGCAATATAAGCAATTTTAATTTCAATTTTTGTTCAATATTAAAGTTAATGTTAAACTTTACCACTGTTCTTGTTTTCAAAGTTCCCTGTCATGATATGTTTTGGAAATTATTGAATTAAATTTAAAAAAAATTGGCATCTCCAAGTACCCCCCGTCTCCTATTTTTGAAAATTAGTTGTACTAGTACCTGCACCAGTCTTTGGAGTCTCCAAGTACCCCCGGCTCTTGGTAACCTTGTGAAAATCATAATAGCAAATGTGGCATGATGAAATCCTAGCTAGAATCTCATCACAATTTGTCACATAGAAGTTCTCTTGAAGTTCTACAAATGGCCAAGGAGAGATTCAGTTACAAGCACCATTTAGAATACAATGGCCCTCGTCTAATCAAGGTTGACACACCCTGCAATTACATATAGGACTTGTGAGTACTAGCAGGAATTGTGTGAAGCTCCCTTCTTGGACCTAGTTAGTTTGGCTTCCCATTTGCCTATTACTGGGGTTCCCATAGACTAAGTGGAGTTGGCTAGGGTACTCAATGTTTTGTGGAGAACTCAAGCTTGTGATTTTAGTGTGTTTTGGTAGTGTCTCTATTTTTAGCATATGCTAGTTTTAGTAAGTGCTATTTTGGGCACTTGGTCTTAGTTTCAGTTCCTTCTTGGTTTTAGAGTGAATTGTTCTTGATTTCAATGCCTTGGCAAGTTTCCTAAGGTGAAGGGAATAATATTTTATAATTTTTGCTTAAGTGATAAAAAAGGTTAGCTAACTTAACTTAAATCTATAACTTAAGTGATGAACATAAGAAGTTCGAATGAACTCCTTAACTTTTGAAATGAATAAAAAGGGGAAAGGAGCAAGAGAAAGGGAGAATGCATTTAATAGGAACATGAGGGATGATGAGGAAGAACATTTTGGAAAATATGATCAAGTGAGACTTATTTAAGGATTTTTTACATTGCTTATATATGATGGAACAAATGAGGCCTAATGAACAAAAGGGCTGGGGCTCTAGCAAATTTTTGCATTGTCAGATTGAGTCCCAAAAAATTGTTAGTTTTTTGTAGTTACAAATTCCACCATGGCCCAGTATTTTTAATTGGCTAGATTTATTTGATATAGTCTGGATTATAGAAATTTTATTGAGTTGTTTTGAAATTTCCAATTTTTTTGATCACTTGAATGAATTAAATTTTTCAATCCTGGAACTATACTATGTGATTTTTATTAACACAAATTAAGTTCCAGCTATATTTTTTAGGCCTTTAAGGGTGTAAGCTCATACCAAAATAAAATGTAAATCAATTTGATCTTTTTTTTGCAGCTAAATTTCCTTATTCTTTAGGCATCTCCTTCATTGTTATTTCATGACTGGAACCTAAGTCACAGGGTTTGCCGAATTTCAGCCATTAAAATCGAAAGTCGGCAAACTTCAAAAACCTACAAAAAATTCGTAAAAGTCCGCTTCATATTCGTACCAAAAAAATGGTGTAGCTTTTATAAATAAGATATATCTCAGAAAAAAGTATTTTGGGGGGCGTTTCTAGCTTTGTTAGGGTTTAGAAGAATTTTTTTCCGGCTTCTTTAGGTTGGTCGGTATTTTTTCTACCTTCTATATGGTTCGTCATGATTTTCTGTCTTATTTAGGGTTTGTTGCGATTTTTTCATTTATCATAGTTCGTCGGGATTTTTCCCACTTTTATTTGACTAGCATAGAAACATTTCTAAGTATGGCAGCTTCGGAATTTGGATTAGTTTTTGACAGCATTTGAAATTGGACAAGATTCTTATCTAAGGAATTTGTGATTGTATGGCGCATGGGTACTTGTCCAACGATCAGAAAGCAATAAGTCGATGCCTTTGTGTATCGACTATAAACTAAGACAATTGAAACACCAAATCTGAATTGTTATTAATTTAAGAATTACTTTTTTTTTTTGATAGGTAATTGGCCGAAGCCTGAATAGCTTTCGAAATGGAGTTATGAACCAGTGGGGACATAGTAGGGGGCCCCATCCCCATTACATATCTTTGAAGAATTATTATTATTAATATTATCATGTTTGATTAGATTGACCCCAAGACCTTCCCCATCCTATGGAAGGCCAAGAGTCACAACTTAGAATTCCATTTTTAGATGTCCCTATTGGGAATTGAACTTGGGTCTCCACAATGAGAACCCGGTGTTTTAACCAGTTAAGCTCAACCCCTTGGACATGGTGATTTTGCTTATTATATACATAATACATATGCTATGTATGTAATATTCTACATACATAGCTCAACCCCTTGGAATTACTTTTATACTTTAATATTTAATACAATTTTATTTAAAGTTTAATATTTCTAATTTATTAATATAATATTATATATGTTTAAAATCTTATATGTGAAGTTTAATATTTTAATTTTTAATTTTTTAATATAGTATATGTACATGTTTTAAATTTAATATTATGTAATTTATAAATAATCAGTTTAATTTTTATGGTGATTTTGCTTTTTTTTTTTTTTGATTGGTAATTGGCCGAAGCCTGAATAGCTTTTGATTGGAGCTATGAACCAGTGGAGACACAGTAGGGGGCCCCATACCCATTACATGTCTTTGAATTATTATTATTATTATGTTTGATTAGATTGACCCCAAGACCTTCCCCATCCTATGGAAGGCCAAGAGTCACAGCTTAGAATTCCACTTCAAATGTCCCTATTGGGAATTGAACTTGGGTCTCCACAGTGAGAACCCAGTGTTTTAAGCAGTTAAGCTCAACCCCTTGGACATGGTGATTTTGCTTATTATATACATAATACATATGCTATGTATGTAATATTTTAAATAAATTTCTAATTTTACATTATAAATATGTATATATATTAATAATTTTATATGTTTTGTATGGACAAATACAAATCTATTTATTAATTTAAACAATGTTAATCATTTTGTGAATGTATTATTTATATATATTTTTAAAATGAATTTATATAAGGCGAATTTAATTACGATTTTTTTTTTCAAATTTTTTCCCCTTGCCGAACTTCATCCGAATTTTATTGATGCCAAACTCAAACCTTGTGACATAGAGTGGAACTGTATCTTTGTGATTCTATACAAAATTTCTGTTCTAATTGTTATCATTTGATTGGTCTGCATTGTTCAGGTAGAAATTGCAGAGCCACTTTCAAAAATAGAAACTGAGTTTCCAGATCTTTCTATTGGTAAGAATCTCCTAAAATCTTTGACTGATATCTCAATTGTAATTACAAAATACTCCAAAATGAAAATCCTTGTTACTGTTGCTGAAAGATATACAGCTTAGAAACTATGGAAAAGGAAGATAGAATGATGAGATTGTAGTTTTTTCTGTAAACTGCGTAAATGTTTTTGAATCAACATTTTAGATCATGCTTGCTGATCTCTCATGTTGGTATATACTGATAAGATATAGTGATGTTAGATCTGACCCTATTTCTATTGTTCATGATTTGAATATGGGCTAATTTTGCAGGTTGTTATCGTGAATCACGAATAGCATTTCATGCAAAGATGCCAAACCAGCGGATCCAACCAACGGTGGTGGTAACATTTGTCGGAAAGGTAGCTTTTAAGATTTTCATTTGCAGTCAATAAAAATAAGCTGGTACCATTTTTTGTTTTTTTATGGCCTAATGTTTTTGAGAATTTTTCTTATGAACTTTCTTTTCCATCACACTACCAGAGATGTGGGAAAAAGTGAATACAATTTTTTGGATATGCATCGTGGAATAGTTATGTTAATAAAATTTCTTTATTAAAAATTTATTGATCCCTTTCATTTATTTATCTCCAGATGGCTAATGTTGTAATACTTGAATATAAAAATATTCAAAGGAAGGCATCATTTAGAATTTTTATTATTGCTAATGTAAATGAGAGAAAGGTGTAATATCCCCTGTCCAAAGGTGACTGAAAACAAGGAATATTTGCTGCTAAATCTGAGTGTTATGTTGTTTACTACTGTGCATGTTATGCGAACTGCCGTCCCAGTAGTTTTTTTAGATTGATAAAGGGCTTAACAAACATACATTTGACATGAAAGAACAACTACAAATGATTCCAAGCATATATAACTGTAGTATGACGTTCTATCATCCAAATCAGACATCTAACAGCTAGTAGACATTAAGTCAAACAGCAGCTAGTAGACATCAAGTCAAACAGTTGGCACACGTCCTCAGATAAATATGAAAGATAGCATAATGAGATGCAATCCAAAAACTCCCTTATTCTTATTGCATATGATAGACCAATGAACATTACATTGACAGTTTAAAAATAACATTTCATGAACATTATGGACTGTCATAAATGATCAATTCTCAGTTTTTCTGAGGACATTCAGACTGCAACCAAACTCATGCATTTCAAGGGAAATTAACTTGCAAATGAACCTGGTATCAAGCGACGTGCAGAAGCAAGTAGCATCCCAAGTCAATGAACCTCCAACGTACCCCCAAACTGAATCACCTCTGAAGCCATCTTGCTGCTGTATAGTGTGAACTGAGATCATGAATAATGCAGCCGAATCCTCCTCAATATTCTTCCAAAATGATCGGCGAGGTGTAGGAATGAATCGCCTTGCTGTATATGGAATTGGAAAGGCCAATGCCCAAGATATGTGCTAAAATCGTTCCAACTGGGGTGTTGCCCCTACTGTTATGGTAGGCGGACTGATAACTAGGTGTAATCTGCAGACTTGTGTCCCTCCAAACCAAACGGATTCTCCTCTAGATGAAAGCACCCTTATCCTTAAGAGGTCTCCAAGCTATCATATGTATTACTAGCCCAAAATCGAAGGTCTTACAAGCCCACGAGTTGCATCTGATCTGCTTCACAAATAAATTGAATCGAACACCAAAATGCCTCTTCAATGCAAGCTTCATCCTCCTTGTAGATTCATCGTCACCAATTCTTCCATGTGTAAGGTCTGCAACTTCGTGAGAAGTATAAAACATAATGCTGCTGTCTTTAAACAAATCCGTGATGATATCATATGCCATTGCAAAGTATCTCCTCCATCGGTTGTAGTTAAAACACTAGTGGCTGCTCCACTAAGAAGAGGGTCAACATCTACCCAAGTCTGATATAAAAAATGAGAATGCTCATGATTTAACTTCATCCCTTCCAGCTCAACTGTAATACCCAATTCTTGAGTATCTTCACTTGACAAGTCTATAGAACCATCAATCTCATGTGTAGTAATTATTGTCTCATGCTGATGCAAAGGAAACTTTCTGCTGTCATGAAAATCAGAACTGATGTGGCTCATATTCTCCATGCATTCTTCATGTTTGACACTCATATCTTGCGTGCCAACATTCAAAGCTTCTTCCGCAACATTTTCTGCATTATGTATAGTGTCATCAATAGACTCAACCAAGACTTCATCCTCTGCTAACCGTCCATTACCAAGTGCTGGGTCAAGAGCTGCCTTCAAGGGAAGACTAAGTCTATTATGTGCTATACTTTTTGTCCCATGGCTGCAATGTAAATCAGCATGCGTATAAGTCTCCTTAACCTCATTATCCGTGCATTGGTGTTTAAGCTCCCAAAAGCCTTTGCAAATGAAGCATAGACCTTGTCTTCTCATTTCATTCTTGCTCATTATGGGCGTTCCTGTAACCTGATCATTGATCTTTGATGTAGAACCATCTTCATAAGCTGATTTAATAGTTCTATCATACCTGCTCACTTTGTTCCCATTATTGAATTGTGTTCCTTTAGAAGAAATTTCCTCCTTATACACCTTCCTAATATACTTTACTAACCCAATCTCTTTAGGCCTGCATGTGACAAACAAGTTCAAATGATCATGTAGAGAGTATTGTGCTTTAAAAGCATCTGACATTGTTTGATAACCCTCAAGGAGTCAAGGAGCTTCCTGTTCATATTTTTTCCTCAGTTTGATGGCATCCTGTTCAATCTCTTCTCTAGATTTCCCCACAATATTGTAGTAACCCATGACTGAAACTTATGTGTGCTGGTCACTCAAATGATGCAATTCAAACCCCAACAGGATGGCAGGAAACCGCTCTGATACCACTGTAATGTCCCTCACCTAGCCTGATATGAAATTTCAGTTTTTGACCCCTTTGGAATTTCGTCAAACACTTGTCTTACAAGTGCTTAGCTTGCTGTTCTCAATTCAGTTTGTTATAAGGGACATAGATCACTCAAAACTTAATGAAGATCATCCATTAATAACCTGAAATTGAAGTGTGATGACCAAATGTAGAGTATAGACAGCAATCTATCACAAGTGAAGCTCATAACATGATATCTATAAACTGACATTTGTCAAATAGATGTCATTCAACCTCAGAAAACTTGATCATACAAAATGCAGCCACAAACCACTTCAAACTTCAATGGTTATCAAATGATTCTTTTTTTCAACAATAGGAGGGCTATTTAAACATAATATGAATGCTATGGGATGACCGAACAACACTACTTCACAAATATATGATCATATGATGATAAAAGTGTTCATGAATTAATGGAACAGCAGATAGACATAACTACAAACAGTTGGCAAACATCTTTTAATATTGTCACCAAGCAAGGTAATCTTCTGATTGTTTATTCATGAGACAAAGTCTTAACTACATAAACTGATTACAACTATGCATTCATTCTGAGACACACATTTTCAGATCTGTCTGAATACATTGACTGATATAATTATTCTAACCTCTGAAAATGCAGTATAGAATGGGCAATAAGGAACCTGAGCGATCTGCAATGATATGGGGAGCCAAATCGGTAGTCTTCAAGCCTTACCAATATTGAAATATGCCATAAGAGGGACCGCCTTGTCTGCTGTAAGTGATGCCTCAGAGATGTTGCTGTCACTGCTGTTAGATGTCTCCCAAATTGACTTTAACCTGATCGGATTTTTCCTCCAATTGCAGCGCTTAACTCTTATGATTGTTTTTGAGCAAGGTGGAGTGTCTAAGCATGAAGTCGAGGGTCCATGGAGATGGCGGACCAGGTCAGGTTTGGCCCCTCCAAACAAATAATATCTGCACTTTTACCACCAATAAATGCCTCAAAAAGAATTGCCTTTGCCCCACCTTCAATCTGCAATCATCAATGGGCAAGATCGATGCACAAATGGAGAGATATGAGTCAAAATGTGGGTCTGCTACTGTTCACGACACTGTAGCGACGACACTGTTCACGACCCTTGTTCACAGCAAGGTGAAAAGTCTTCGATCTGCATCCAATTTCTAGAATTAAGTCGCCTTATTTCTAAGAGGATATTGCTGTCTTCCTAGCTCAAGGGTATGCCTCCACTAGCAATCTCCTACAAATCTGAAAACCCTGGTAATCTGAAGTACACACAATCTGATGTATATTTCTCCTTAGGCTCAAATTGAGAAGCTGAAGTACTTCCCACTCTCTCTAGCGATCCCTCGAGAGATCTTTCACCCTCTCAGTTATGCGATCAATGGGAGTTTCCGTTCCCAAAGACCCTTAGTCTGCAGACACCAACTTGGTTCTACAAAACCAATTCAATCAACAATTCACAATTCCAGTCTGCCTTCCTTCAATCACCCTCTTCTATTTATCTTTTTCACAACCCGTCATGAGGTACCTTCTAGAAGAGGGTAGGTAAACTTTATTCATTTTAATTAAGTGACTAATTTAATTATTATTTTATTTTTATTTTAATTAAGTGACTAATTTAATTATTATTTTATTTTTATACTTTAGTCACTTTTAATTAAATTAATTAAATATGAAGTCACTTTTTAATAATTAATTTATTTTAATGACTTTATAAGAAATTAATTTAATTAATTTCTCCTTATTACTCCTATTAGCCAAAAGGCCATGTATGAAATGTCCACTCATAGGCTAATATGTCTTTGAAGGATGACTTGAGTATTAGACTGGAAAGGAGGGACAATATCAGTTTGTAGTAGACTATAAGTAAGAGGGAAAGATCCATAGTGTGCAAATTATCCCCTCAATGGCTGAAATTTATGTTCTTATTATCCACTTTAAAATCCAAATTATGGAGCAATTCCCTTGAATTTGGCTTGGAAATGTGAAAGTCCATCAGTTATGTGTGTGCTATGCAAGGTTTTGGATGTTTGAGTGTGGTCACTACAGTTAAAATTTCTAATTTTTCAGACCATGTGTAATGTCCCCAAATTATAAATACCCAAGTTTTGCCCTAGATCATGATTTTTAATTGAAACAAGGTAGGGTTAGTCTGTTAGAGATACCTTTCACTTTGATTGAGACCTTGGAAACAAGTTAGGAATTATTCATGATCATAATTCATAAAATAGATCTCTTTAATTAGAAAGCAGCAAATATATATCAGAAATATAGATCTAATCACAAGATTGCTTAAATCAGTTTGAGAAGGCTCAATCATAGAAGAGCTAAGATAGGATGACTTGATAGGGTGCCCTAGAGATCCTATACCCTAGGCTCAAGAGCGGACCTTATCCCTCCCTTGGCCTCAAGTGGTCCGTGCCATCCATATGAGGTGGAGTACCTAGTGAGGTGTCCTATAACCGTTTCCCTCAATCTTGCCACTTCTATCCTAGTTCCATGATTGAACATTCTTAATGCACTCATTTACCATGATAGAGAGCATGAGGAGCATTCACAATAGGGTGCCCTGAAAGTCTATCCTTTCTAACCCCAAAGGCAGTACCCTTTGTATCCCTTTGGCCCTATGGGACTCCTCGGTCATATACCATGAGGCGGCGTACCTAGAAGATGACCCCAACACCGTTCCCCTAGTAATTCTCTCTTCCTCTATTGACTATCATGGCTGAAAACACTCAGAACATACGAAGATATACATTTTACATGAAGCAAATTAACTGCAGAGTATCACTAATCGGATTTATATATTATAACATATATGAGCAATCATATTAGTGGTACATGGTTAATCATGAATATGCAGAAATAGATATATAAATATTGTTACAGCACTTATTATGTTTGCACAGAAAATTCATACCAAAATGCAGACGGACTGCCTGAGTATTAATATCTTTAGGAATGTTAGATCTGAATCCTTCCATGTTCCTTTTGAGTGGCCAATATGCTGTATATATATATATATATATATCCCTCATTGTGGTGGAGGGTTAGCATTTTCCCAGGGTCACCACCTTCTCAAGAGTGGTGTCTCTTTACAATTGTCCCTTTGCTCTTTCACTAGCTGCTGTTGTTAACTTAATGATCCCGTTGCCTTTATAAACTCAAGCGCTGCCTTTCTTTTATTAAATCATTACCTTTTTGACACATTCTATCGCAGCCCTTTCTTCTTAACATATTCGCTACTTTTAATTGCACACATTTTGTCTTATTTTATTTTTGTCCTATATGCTTTTTATCTTATATGACTTTGTCTTCTATTGCCACTTGTTTATTTATTTAATCACTGCTCTATATGAAATGAATCGTTGATTCTTATAAAGGTAATTGCTTCCACTAATTATGATCATTGTTTATTATATGATAATTGCTGCTCATAGCTGCTGCTCCTTAATAATTATGATAATTTCAATCTGAGCAAAGATATCTTTCAAAATTCAGGGACATTACACCATGGTAAGCAAATTCTGCACTAAGAGATTTAACTCTAAAACAAGATATGGCATAAACATGAAAACTTCAATCAAAACAAAAATCTCTGAATATGCTAACCTACAAACACATACTGCTGAAAATAAGAACAGCAGATATACAATATTGAACTCTCAAACGTGCAACTGCTTTCTCGTCAAATCTGAAAAGATATAAAGTGCACTAGCTCCAAACTTAAAAAAAATAGAGAATTTCAAATATGTGCACTTAAAATAGACAAGTGCACTAAGAATCTAAGAGAAACTAGATGAGTTGCCTAGTAAAGCTCCAAGTTAAGGTCACAACTCACACTAGTAACATTTAGCTTCACCAATTAACCAACCTAGTATGGGAACTAACAAATCCTAATCAAAGTAGTTGAGACTAAGTTACTCCCATAAATCACTCAAGTTCCAAGGAGTTAACTAACCTAACTAGATGACTAGGCTGATGTCTCAAGTAGTTAATTAACCTAACTAGATTACTAGGATCTGCTGCCACTACTGCACCGTTAGTGTGAGGATACTAGTTGAGAAATTCAAAGTAAAAATTCAACTCTCATTTTTTGTGGGGAAAGTGTTCACCAATTCAAATTTTTTCTCTCTAAGCTAGGGGTTTTATGAAAATATCTGCAACTTGTGAATCCAAGGGAACATATTCAAGTATCACCGCTCCCTTGTGAACTATGTCATTGAGGAAATGGTACCGAATATCTATATGCTTATAGCTATTTTGAAACACTGGATTTTCAAAGAGGCTAATGCAATAGTGATTGACAACAAGAGAAACTAAATAAGGTGTCAATTAAAAGTTCCAAGTTAAGCTCACAACTCACTAGAGTGACACCTAGTTTGACAAATCAATCAACTAGTTTGACTAGCCAGTTAATCTAGTCTAACAATTAATAACTCCTAATCAAAGTAGTCGAGACTAAGTTAAATCCATAAATCAATCAAATCTCAAGTATTAAACTAATCTAGCTAGATGACTAGGATCTGTGGTGGAATGAATTACATCGACAAATCACTCACATCTCAAATAGTCAACTAGATTAACTAGATGACTTGGATCTGTTGCTATCACTGGTGTGCCATTATTGTGAGAACACTAAGTCACTCAAGGTAAAAACTCTTAACAACCCATGTTTGCAAGGAAAGTGTTCTTCACCAATCTGATGTAATGTCCCCATTTTCGGATTCTTTTGCATTGTAGTTGACATTGATCTTCTCGGTTTTTGTCAACTTGATCATAGAGGTCATTTGATGTTACCATTGAGCTCAAATGGTGTAGGGGAGTTATTTGACGCTTTTAGGTGTTATTTCTGACTTTTGATGTGGTCTCCTAGATTCTTGGAGGGAGCTTATGTTTTTAGGAAGTCACATGGGCGGGTCCGGTTATCATCATTCATAATCGGTATAACTCCAGTTAGTTTTTGATTCCGTTGCATTTCGATCATTGTTGCTACTTTGGTGTAATTTTGAGCTATATCTATTTAATTTTACTAAGGTTGCCATTTTAATTAAAATAATTTATCAAGCACCTCAGTATTATAGTTCATTGGAAAGAGAATAGAAAGTTTTAAATGATGAGACGCTGAAAAGTGACTTTAAGTGTTGGAAATGTTTGAAAAATAAAATAAGTCACTTTTGGGGATTGTAAGGTTATTTAATTTAATAAAGTGATTTTATAATAAGTTTTCTGGAAGGTTCTTGAAAAGGCTTATAAAAAGGGAGTTGAGAGTTCATTTGGTATTATGGAGTTTATTCTAATTCTTTGATTGAAACTCTTGTGATTCTGGAGATTGAACTTGGTTCATCTCAGTCTTTGGAGGATGAAAACCCTCCTAGGAAGATCAGTTTCAGTTTTGAAAGATTCCTTCCTAGCTGGTAGCAGGAGAAATCATTTAGGTTTCTTGGATTTGCACTTCAACGGCTATGGTTCGAAATTTGAGAAGTCTTTATTGAAGACAAATTTCAGAGATTTCAGATTTTTCAGAAGATTTGAGAAGGGATGCCATGGTCAGGTATTTTCTATTGGTGTGTATGATTTATTTTGAATGTTAGGGTTTGTGATAACCTTGGCATGGGGTTTATTACTGGAGTTGGGTGCTGGCGTTTGTGCAGCATCTTGAGTTTGAAGATTTCAGAAGACCTCAAGATTTATCAATGCTTGTAACTTGGACACCATCCATTACTCCAAAGTGGTAATGTTAGTTGATATCATTCTCTATTCTATTGCTGGCGCATAGTTTCACATTCCCTTGGTGTGGGCATAGAGTAAGGGCAATTTGAAGTGGTGAGCAGAATAAACTGAAGTCAAATGCCTCATTAATGGTAAAATAGGGTGCTGATATTGGAGGTTATGGTGAGGTCGAGCACCTTATTTGGGCCGGCTCTTCGCATATTCAATGGCATGAGAATGTTGGTAGTGTTGGACATGTCAGTGAAGTTTCTTATTCAGTGTCAAGCCTCCTTCATTCCTGGTGTGGGCTCACTTGAGAGAAAGTCATGACAATTGCAAGGGGAAAGCACTAGAGGCTAGTCAAACTGTTTGTTGCTGACCACCATACC
This sequence comes from Cryptomeria japonica, assembly GCF_030272615.1. Classification (NCBI taxonomy): domain Eukaryota; kingdom Viridiplantae; phylum Streptophyta; class Pinopsida; order Cupressales; family Cupressaceae; genus Cryptomeria; species Cryptomeria japonica. The sequence continues at coordinate 103,089,576 of NC_081409.1, read as the reverse complement.
CTTATTCAGCCTTTTTTCAGCACCTGAACTCCCTTCAGAAGTGTCTTTCAAATTTTCAATACTGTGAAATTTAGATGTTCAAGCACCATTCTGCCAGATCTAAATCTTGTTCCTCTCCTTGATTAATTTCTGTCCTTTCTTTGGGTGAGGAAAGAACCTTTGTTGCAAATGTTAGCACTGGAATTCTTGCTTATTGATATGATTTGAATTTTTGTCACATACAGGACTAGTGCAATTTGAACAACAAATTATAATATACTCCATCTGTTTGTTTTGGCAAAGGGAAGACTTGCTTCACAGTCTGTTTCTTGGCTGATCCTTCTTTCTTCGTATGAATTATATGCGAGGGTGATTTTCCATTGTCTTATTTCACTGATTTGTGGATGCTTTGCACAATAAACTGTCTGTGATTTTTTATCATGGCGATTCTCAAATAACAGTTCGTTGGAATCAATCAAGAGATATCCAAATTGTACATATCAAGTTTTGTCAATTTTTTATATACTGAAGTCTTGCGAGGTTTGTTGTTAATGAGAAATATTTCTGTTTTTTCTGATACCTTTGTGCCTTTGCATGCAGAACTCAGTGAGAGTACAGTCAGCTGTGGAGAAGCTTTTATCTGCCTTTCCTCATGGGTCATTTTCTGAAGTAAAAAATGTTTGAGCCGTCTTTTGTTGTTCCTGCATAATTTAATTGTGTTTGGTGCAGAAATTCATTTATGCAGAGGCACCTTTTAGGTTTCTGTCCATTAGTTAAAAAAATCATGCCATATGTTTTCTTCCTCATGGATATCCAACAGTGCAGTTGGACAGGGAGGATGAGTTACCTTGCAGTTATTTATATCCTTATCTTGAGGGTGTTCCAAATACAAGCAATGGAGCAGTTGAACAGGAATATCAATATAAAAGTATTTTTTGGAGTAACATTATTTCTTGGCAGTGTGTACATGCATTCTTGAGCTGAAACTAATTAATTGATAAATTCAGTTCCAGTGCTTTGATTTACGATAACTGTGGAGATGTCCATTAAAATTGGCTCTTCAATGTTTCTATAATTTGAAGCAAAGCCATGTCTTTTAATTCTCTGGAGTTTTGAATTATTACTTTTATAGGAATTGCTTACTAAATTGTTGATTAAAAAAAGAATCTGTGATGTGTTCACACTAAACGTTATCTTTGATGCAAGTTTTCTTCTGCCAGGAATATTATAAGGTTCATCTAAAGGCTGATAGAAAGTAGTTTTAAAACCAAAACATTATGATTATATTTGAAACAAGGGTCAATGAGTTAAAACCAAAACATAATGATTATATTTGAAACAAGGGTCAATGAGTTTGACTCAAAAACTACACAGTTGAACCCTGATAGAAATATCACATATTATGATTATATTTGAAAGTTTACCAGTTGAGTAAATGTGAAATGCAATGAGCTCATAAATCGGTTTCATGGTTTGACTTGACATATAAACTTGCCTTAAGCTTATTTACATACCCATTAAGGTATATCAATTTTAAGGGATCAATATGTTGTAAACTTGGCATATTTTGTTCAATAAATGGACATTAAGTGTGTGATCTTTTGAATTCTGTGGTGAATTCTAAAGCAAACAAATTTTAAAGCCTCTTTGCTGCCTAGTTATGTTGGTAGGAGAAATGAACATATTATAGAAATAGCATGAAGGTGCAAGGTAACACTGGCTGGGACATGTTTTGAAGGTGTTAGCAGAAACTTGAACGTGCAGTGAAGTAGTTGCTACCCCCACCATCCTCTAAAACTTAGGCAGAACAACCATATCAAAATCATTCATCATGTTGATTTCTTGTCGTTTCTTAATTTTTTTTTCTCTTTTCTTTTTTGTTATATTTGCAGCTCTCTTTGCAACTGATTGAAAAACAGGTAAAGAAGCCAATTAAATATGGAGCAGGAGGCTGTCCTTCCACCATACTTCTACCATTGTGTTATATCTTGATACTTAACATTTGGTGGAGAAGCTAGCCTGCTTGTCATACTGGCATTTGATGTTGGGTTCTTTGAAAGCCAAGTCAGCTAATTGAGGGGCACATCCATCGGGTTCGAAGCTAGGATCAGTGTTCCATCTTTACTACTAACCAACCTGAAAGATACCTGTAAAATTAATTTGACAGTTTTATTGCCCTTTTCTGCTGCATCTTCCTGGTACTGCTATATTAAATTATAACATCCCAGAAATAAGCTAGATTTTGGATGCAGCAGCCTAAGTGAAACTTCATTGGAGTTGTCTTGAAAACCAAAATTTAATTACAAGCGAGTTGATGTTACTCTAAGGAAGATGGAAGCAGAAAATGGCTTTAGATACCCTCCAGGATTCATATCTATTACTGATAATGAACCCTAATTTGACTGGGCAGTTTGATCAAAGAAAAGATAGATCAACTCCATTAAAATCCTAGATGTGCATGGCAGACTGTTCACATTATGGAAATATTAGTTGGAAGTTGAATGGCAGATTAGAATACTGTATCGTGGTATTATGATATTCGAGTAGGAATTGTCGTAGTTGGCGTCTCATATGAAGCTGATAAGAGCTGCAAAAAGCATGAGAAATTTCAAATTTGCTAAATGAAGAAAATGTTTTGGACAGCAATTTAGAAATTTTTGAGAGTATTTATGATATTATCTCCAGTGTTATACATCTTTATGCTTCTGTCTTACTTCCTCTGCGCTTAATTGAGGAAGCACAATTGCTTTTGGATTTCTTGGATTCCATTGGGGGAAACAGTATTTCTTTCCAAGCCAATTGAACATCTCCCTCTCCAAGATTGTTTAGTTGGATGCCTTCAGCTTTCTGTGAATGGTCATCTTCAGGAATAGCAGAAAATTGAGCCGCCTTTTTAGACAAATGCTCCATCAAAAAAGTGCTTGTCATGTCGAATGTTCATATTTTGTGAAGGTTTGAAAGAGGGCAAGAGCATTTAATAGAAAAGTCCTTGAATTTCTTTTCACAAACTTAAAAGAGTGTAAGCTGCTAGCTTTCTAAAAACGTTTCTTTGCAAAGGTTTGTGAATTGAGTTAGGACTTGGGATTCTTGAAAGGGTATTTTGCTAGTTTGTGCCCCAAAAGCTTGCAACAAAAGAAGTTCCTCAAAATTGATGAATTGGAGCCATGAACGTTGAGATGACAAAATCTTGGTGTGGAAAATATGCTTTAATAAATCCATGAGACAAGCACACAGATTTGTTCTAAAGTCCCATCAGTTTAACAATTCTAATAAAATTGTTCACTATATCCACCAGTTTCTTAATCAATCTAGGGTCTCTTACAAACAGTAAAAAGTTGTACAGTTGAACCCACATAGGAACCTTTGTGATAGGTAATATTGTTGAATTAAAGAAAGATGACTAGGGGCAGACAAAAACACCTTGCTTGCCATAAAGCCAAGGTCTGTTTATCCACACAAATTCATAGTCTTCAACACCCATAGATTGCATCATAGAGAAACCTTTTTCCAACAGTGACAAAGATGTATTATAAAATTTGCTCCAAACTATTTCATCCAATGAGATATGTCTTCAAGATGTAACTTACCCTAGCATCGAGACACTTGAGATCGTTTGCCAATCTCCTCTTTGGATCTTTTGTAGATGGACATCATTTATAAACAATTCTTTCACCTTATCAACTAGATTCAAAGGAAAATCCCCAAAGAAAATTGATCTCCTATATTAACATTTGCATCCTCCCCTCTAGATCAACATCCTCAAGAGGCAAAATTGTTATGGATCTCATTATCCTTTGGCCCCAAACTTCTTCCTACAAGGTCAAAGAAAAGGATGTTGTAAAAATATCCTTTGCCTGATTAGAGTTGGATAGAGAGCATAGTTTGTTTGAATGATCCATTGCTTGTAGTGCTCTCCACAGACGCTGAAAGGATCTTGTATGATTTTGCACTCATTAAAAAATATAATATATCTTGAATCCATCTTTGGTTGCAAAGAGACCATGCCACCTTGGTCAAAGGTTTTAGCTGAATAAAAAAATACAAGGATGGCTTTTCATTAACTTGGCATTGCATAAGGTAATCCATTTCTCTTGCACAAGAAAAACATTTTATATCTTTGTCTTATTCTTCTTTGAAGCATGCGTATAGATAGAAGTTCACATAACAATTGATCCTCCCAATCCACCCCCTCTTTATTTGCCTTTGCTCTAGCATTCTTACTTGCTATCTTGGTTTTATTTTTTACAATTTTATACATTTAGTTGGTTAAAATCTAGAAAAAAGATTTAGCAATAAAATGCTCCTTTGTGTAGTTTCATAAATTTAAATAATGTTAAGGTTTGAGCTGGCAAATATAATTTAGTAAATTATGGCTAACATCATCAAGCATCATCCTAATTACCATACGCACATACATTTAAAACTTGTCAACAACAAAGTTGTGATCATTTTGTATAGTCATAAGAAATGTTCTAGATATTATAATACCAACTCAATTATAAATAAACAAGGAAGTTTTCTTTTATTAAATAATGAGATGTAAACTTGTCTCATGATTGTTTGTTTGATCATAAGTTGGAGTGATTACTTTGATGATGTAGGCTATCCTTGGATTTGTGGATTCTTGCATCACCTAGAAAGATATATTTAGTTTCCCTTGTGCAGGCTTAATTTGTGTGCTCCCCATGTCTTGGTAGATTGGTGTGCATTGACCTACTCTAGGCACTCGTGCTGTGTTGGGTGGATTTGTTGGAAATGTTGTCATTGATGTCAAAGTGTGTTTTGTTCAAGGGAGATTGTTGGTGTAATTTCTTCTTTCACTTCTAGTTAGTTGTGCTTCTCGTTATGATATTCTTGGGTTCCCATAAGCTATTCAAAGTTGATTAGGGGACTTAGAGTTTTGTGGAGTGCTTGTCCTTAGTTTCATGGGGTTTTGACAACATTTCTATTTTTGGCATATATTATTTTTGAGTAAATGCAACTTTGGGCACTTGGCCTCAATTTCGGTTCCCTCTTAGTGTTGTGGTGGAGTTTCTAAGCGGATAGAAAATAATGTTTTGTATTTCTCACTAAGTGTTCAAAAAGTGACACTAATTTAATCACTAAGTGATTAATATTTTATAAAGTATGTCTCAAAAGGGGACCTTAGCTTGGGAGATAAGCTGTCCTAAAAAGTCACTTGGGGGCCTTTTTCAAAGCAATATTATTGTTGAATATTAAAAAATGACTTGATTTCTCCCTCAAGTCTATATAGTGGGATTTTGGCTCTCATTCTTTCATTTTGCTTATGCACACATAATGAGATGCCATTGAAATGAACCTAGAGAGTTCTATTAGAGATTTTTGAGGATGAAAACCCTCTATAATAGATCTTGTTTTGGTTGTGCAAGGTCCACTCTAGATGGTCCACTCTAGATGGTTGTTGATTTTCATTTAGAGTATTTTTAGCGTTTGCTTGAAGTTTGGTGATAAGGGTTTGATAAAGATGAAGATTTATGATGTTTTTTTTACTAGGGTTTTAATGTTTTGGTGTGTAGCGTTGGTTTTTGGATTGTTGTGTGAGTTTTGGAAACTTCTTCCAGTGTTGACCGTACATTTCTAGCTAACTTGAGATTCACATTTTTTGCTCACATCTCTAATATAATACATATTATTTTGGGTATTGTCTCAGATTTTTTTATGGCTAGGTGATGAGGATGCACATATAATATGTGGGTTTTGGTTTGGCATTTATTTTTCTAGCTCAAGTCACCCCTTGTAGGCAACACCCAACTTAGGTATGGGCACATGGGAAGGTTTTCTGTGTTCAATTTGCATTTCGAGGTCTAAATCTCTTTCATTTTGAGGTGTCTGGACTAGAAGCGATTAGAAAGGTTCTAGGTGGTTTGGGTCTATTGGAGTTGAGATTGAAGGTATCCCTTGCAAGCCATCCAAGTGCAAAAGGGTACTAAACAACTACTAGAGGGAATATATCTTGAGCAATATCCAATCATAGAAGCAGTTCTTTCTTGTTGCTATACATTTTAGAGCAGTTTTGTAGGTTTTCTTACAACTTTGGAGGTGAAGTTGGCACCATAGCAACCTCCTAAAGCCTTATTTTAGTCACTAGAAGACATGACATTGATGATGATACTGAGTGTCCTAAATTTGCATCATACTTGTGACTATTTTGGGCTACAAATAAGAGGAAGATTGCTTGGTGAAAGGACTACGTACGAGTCGGCAAAATTCTGATCTATGGGTGCTTACATTAAAGAAGAAATATTGTAGATTTATATTATTTAGAAACTTAGTTTCGAGTAATATATTTTTCAGGTCTGTTATGATTTACAAATCATTTAATTTTCAGTTTGTAATTGCTGGGATTAAAGTGTCTCAACATGCTAATTTAATTATTTATTTTATTTTTCACCCCACGTTGGAAGTCCTAAAGTTTTGGGAACTAGTGTCATATGTTGCTATGTTGAGACTATGAGAAATTTTTGTTATGACTATGATGGTTTTTAGGTCCGTGGAAGAGTCATGGAGAGTTATATTTTGGCAATCTACATTTATGGTTTGAGTTCACTTTTGACAAGTGGTGTGAGGTAAGGAAGGCACCTACTTGGTTATGGTAACTTTTATGTTGTACTTACATTACATTTGGGAAGATGACCGTTATGGAAGAGATAGGTGTTGTTGCTTTGAAAGTTGCTATGTGCAACATGTCATTGGTTTAGCAAGGTGTTTCTTGTGACACAACTTACCTCTTGGGCTTTGAAGATGGTTCTGGAAACCATGAGCACATACCTCTTTGTGATGAGCTCTAATAAGATGTTGATACCTTAGTTGTTTTGTGAGAGACAGGTTGATTATTTGTAAGGTGTTGTTATGCTACTAGAATTATTCTCGAATTCTCTGTTGTAGCTAATCTTGAAGAGCATTGGCTTTGTACGTTGTATTGTAATTGTTGTTGTTGCTGATAGTACAATTGAGTTTGGCTTTTAGAGTGTGGGTTTTTTCCCGAAAGGGTTTTCCCACGTATATCTGGTGTTGTCATTTTATTTGTTAAATCCGATTTTATATGTTTTTATCTAATTTGCAATAGTTTAAAAGTTTGTAAGAAATTTTTGCATCGCCTCTCCTTTTAGATTTAGTTTGGAAGCGTTATTCCACACTTTGGCTTCCTTTCAATTGGTATCAGAGCTTGGCTAGTTTTGTTGTAAGTTTGATATGGCAAGCACATCCAATAGAATAGAGATGGATAAATTTAATGGTAGCAATTTTGAGTTGTGGAAACTCAAAATGGAGGACATGCTCGTGGATAGAGATCTATGGGCTGCGGTTTCTTCGATAAAACCCCAAACTACACTGCAGGATGATTGTGATAAAATGGATTGAAAAAACCAACGGTTTGATAAGACTTTGTTTGGCTGATTCAATGCTCTTGAATGTCCATTGGGAGAAGATTGTAGTTGCACTTTGGAAAAAGCTTAGTGATATTTATCAAGGGAAATCCTTGGTAAATATGTTATTCTTGAGAAAGAAGCTATATTCTCTGAGGATGCAGGAAGGAGGGTTTGTTGCATATCACATGAATGAGTTCAACATGCTTGTTTCTCAATTAAATTCTGTTGGTGACAAAATTAATGATCAAGATAAATGCATGCTTCTATTATGTTGTTTGCTAGACTCGTGGGATCACCTTGTGATGGCCATTGGAAGCACAACAATCACTTTCAAAACAAAGGATGTGGTTGGTTCAGTGTTATTTGAAGAGATGCGAAGGAAATCTTTTGATATGGCTAAGGAGGCCTTGGTTTCTTGTAGTAGAATGATGGAGAAAGGGAAGATAAAGGACAAGAAGGGTAAATCAAAGTCTCCAGGGAGATGTGAGTCTCCTAGTAAAAAGTCCAAGGGGAAATGTTGGAATTGCGACAAATCCGATCATTTCCGGAAAGATTGTAAAGAGGAGAAGAAAAAGAAAAAAAAGAATTCCTCTGATTCTGATTCCAATAAATCCTCTCAAGATGATGTAGATGCTTTTGTCGTTGGCTTGGCAACCCATGCTTTAGAAGATGTATGGTTGATTTACTTAGGTGCTTCTTTCCTCATGACCTCTCATAGGGATTGGTTCTTAAAGTATGAATGGCGCAAGAGCACCTCTTCAACAAGCAAATCATGGATCTAAGGATGAAGACTAGGATCATAGTGTTTGTCTTAGTGTCTTGTGTTTATGCAAGTTCCATGTATTCAATAAAGACCCCACCATGTAAACCAATGTCACTAATTAGGCAACTTGATAAGCCAATTGGGATAATGTGGTCAATAGGGGTAGTAGGATGTTTGTTTTTGTGTTTGATAGGTTTTTAGGATGTATTAGTGGTGTTTGGTTGATCCAAGTTGTGTGGATCCCAAACTTGTAGTGTTTGACAACTTTTATGAAATGCAACTTTTGAAAATGTAACTTTTGAGAGCAAAAGTGCAACTTTTCAAAATGCGGTTGATGTAAGCCTTTCAATGGCTCCAACCTCCTCCAAATTCGGTTGGTAACCGTTGGAGAGGGCTATAAGCCTTGTGGACATGATTCCCAAGGTAGGAGAAGTTGTGATTTGAAGTTTTGATGCAATAAGACAAACAAAACTGAGTTTTCCCAAAAATTCTGAGTTTGTAGAGATTGTACGTCCTTGTACGGATTGCATTGAGTAAAAAAATTCATGGAGTAGTTGGAGGGTTGAATCAACTTTCTTTTGGTGGTAGTTTGAGGCTTTGATCATTTCTGAGTAGGGAGAACCCTTCATTTTATTGATTGTAACCCAGAAAGTAAGGCTTTGACTAGGGTTTTAGCCAAAAATGGCCATATCTTGCATTCTTTCCATCTAGAAGCTTCTTCCTTTGGTGGAGTGCAGGATTGGCCTATGTATTTTAGGACTTTCATGGGTTTTTGTAGGGGAGACTTGGTTGTGTGGAGAAAGAGATAAATCTAGGTAGGCATCTCCATGTGACTACCTTGATAAAAATTAGGACAATCATCCTAAAACCTTATAGCGGTGGATTCCAGGCATGCAACCCCTGGAATTAGAGGTTATTCACCATCCCCCACATGCTCATGAAGTTGATTTTGCAATTTGGATTCAAGAAATGGTAGTTGCTTTGTAAAATAGACCTAATTGCCCTAATTAGGTCTTTAGGCCTCTAAAGGGTTTAGACCTTGAAAGTGCAAAACTTGCCAACCCATTTTGGGGATGAGTGTAACTCCGAAAAGGGTATCTGGAATGGTGAGCAGTTTGTCAGATTGTGTGGAAGATTTTGGAGTTAAGGTCAATTCTCTCGCTAAATAGGGCTACTAGCCTAGGGGGTAGGTTTCCAAAGGAGGTATAAGGATTTGAAGACAAAACCTTAAACCAATGCTTGGAACAGTCCTTAGCAATCATGAATGGACCAATTCCAAAGCCTCTAAGAGCAGGAATCATGGAATGGTGTCTTGAAGGTGTTGAGGCCTTTTACTCATCTTGAGGAGGTGTTAGCCTAGTGGATTTGTGAGTAGTTCTACCCAAAGGTGTGGAGTCCTTCCTTGTAGGGCCCTTGTGGTCATTTGAAGGGTGAAAGCCTAAACCTATTGGACTTGTCCTTAGGTGTGTGTGTAGGGCTCTGCATCAATGAAGAATATGATGGTGGGAAGGTGTACTTGGGTGATGACGTTGGCTGTGGAAGAGTCAAGATACAATTCCCTAATGGCAAAGTGAAGGGGATTGATGGTGTACTGCATATTCCTGGTTTGACACAAAACCTTCTTTCAGTTAGCAAGTTGAGCGACGTGGGAGTGTAGATTGTTTTCTAGTAAGGTGTATGTAAGATGACTAGAGGTTCTATGGTGCTTGCTAAGGGTGTTCGAATTGGCACATTATATAAGTTGGATGCATGCTTGGTTCAGTGCAATAGTGTTTTTGTGAAGTCCAAGAAAAGGGCTTTGAATTCTTTATCCTCATCGCTAGATCAAGTAGAGAAGAAAACTATTGTATCAACATCTGATGGTCGTGCTTTCTGGGTACCTAAGGATGCTAATGCTTTGGAGATGAAGCTCCTAGTTGAGAAGACAATGCTATGGCACTAAAGACTTGGCCACATAGGTGAAAAGGGCTTATGAGACTTGAAAAATAAGAGCCTTGTTGAAGGGCTTGATGATTGTAATCTCGAGTTCAACTTTTGCGAACATTGTGTTTATGGAAAGCAACACCGTGTTTCTTTTTATTCTAGTTCTCATAAGTCTTTTGGGGTTTTGGACTATGTTCATTCTGATGTATTTGGTCCAGTTAATATGCCTTCATTAAATAGATATGTGTACTTTGTTTCATTTATATATGACTATTCTAGAAGGACATTTGTTTATTTCCTTAGAAGTAAATCTAAAGTTTTCATTTGGTTTAAGAAATTTAAGTCCTTGGTTGAAAATCAAACTGGTAGGAAACTTAAGTGTTCGAGGACAGATAATGGTGGTGAGTTTTGTTTTACAAAGCTCGATAGGTTCTGTAAGGACTAAGAGATTGAAAGACATAAGACAACTCCATATACACCACAACGAAATGGAGTTGCGAAGAGGATGAATGAAATCTTGATGGAGAGGGCTAGGAGTATGCTAAGTGGTGCTAGGCTTGAATAGAAGTTCAAGGATGAGGTGGTAGCCACTGCATCATATTTGATAAATAGATCTCCTACTTTGGTGCTTGTAGAAAAGACCCCAATGGAGGCATGGTTTGGTAAAAAGACCTCGTTGAAACATCTTAGTCTTTGGCTATGAGGCATATGCTCATGTGCCTAGTGAAAAGAGATCTAAATTAGAGAATAAGTTGGTGAAATGTATCTTCATCAGTTATTGTGTCAATGTGAAGGGGTAAAAACTTTGGGATCTAGTTGCAGAGAAGGTGCTCTATAGCAAAAGAGTTAACTTCCGTGAGTTGAAACCTTCCATGGAGTAGATTTGCAGCTAGAGGAGGAGAAACAAAAGAAGGTGGTAGTTCAGATTCCACCCACTCCTGAGAAAGCTGAACTGTGTACTCTTGTGAGACTTGATAATGAGAGATTTCTAGTAGCTCAGAGAGTTTAGAAGAGGAACAAGATCCTCAACCTCAGTCTTTGAGGAGGTCTACGTATGATAAGCGGCAATTTGACAGATATGGTTATTCACCAGAAAGGTTTGGTTATTCGTTGTTAGATTCAAGTTGTATTTTTGCTTTGATTGCTAATACTAATGAGCTTAGGACTGATAAAGAGGCAATGGGAATTCATGATGCAGATTCCTAGATGGAAGCCATGAATGAAGAGATGGCTACATTGAAGAAGAATGCTACATGGGATATGGTACCTTTTCCTTAAGGACAGAAACCTATTGGTTGTAAATGGGTGTTCAAGAAAAAACTTGGTTCAAATGGTAGTGTTGAGAGAAGCACAAGGCATCGGTGGTTGCGAAGGGATATTCCTAGGTTGAGGGAATTGATTATGGGGAGATATTCTCTCTTGTAGCTAAGCTGACATCCATTTGACTTTTGTTATCACTTGCAACAACTCATGATTTGGAAGTCGTGAAGATGGATATGAAGACAACGTTCCTTCACAGTGACTTGGAGGAGGAGATTTACATGTCACAACCAGAACACTTTGTTGAGAAAGGTAAAGAGAATCTGGTATGCAAGTTGGAGAAATCTCTTTATGGTCTTAAGCAATCTCCTAGAATGTGGTACCCGAAATTTGACACCTATGTGTTATCATTGGGATTTCTTAGAACTAAATTTGACCATTGTGTTTATTACAAAGATGAAAATGGTCATATTCTCACTATTGTTATATATGTGGATGATATGTTGTTCATTGGGAATGGGAAGAGAATGATTTCAGATTTGAAGTCTCAATTGTGAACACAGTTCGAGATGAAAGATCTAGGTGCAACAAGGTACATTTTGGGAATGTAGATGAGAAGGGATAGAGCTCACATAAAGCTTTGGGTCAGTCAGATAAAGTATGCGAACTCTGTGTTGGAGAGATTCAGTATGATCGATTGCAGATAGTTAGTTGTTCTCGTTCTACAAGAGACATCTTTTTGTAGAAGACTCTCCAAAGTCTCCTATTGTGATGGAGGACATAACCAAAGTTCCTTATGAAAGTGCAGTTGGTAGCCTAATGTATGCTATGGCCTATACGAGGCCAAACATTGCAGAAGCAATGAGATTCCTTAGTCGGTTTATGGCTAATCCTGGATGGGTGCGTTGGGATGTAGTGAAGAGAGTGTTTAGATATTTGCGAGGTACTTCCGAGTATTCCCTATGTTTCCGTGATAATCCTAATGGACCTCTACATTCCTTAAATATGCATGGATATGTGGACTCTGATTGGATAGGTGATATCAACAACAAAATATCCACTAGTGGATATGTGTTCACGATGTTTGGTGGTGCAGTAAGTTGGATGAGCAAGTGACAAGTTGTGATCTCTTTATCCACAACTGAAGAAGAGTACATGGTAGCTACTCATGCTTGTAAAGAAGCCATTTGGCTTGAGAAATTATGCTCAGATATTGGTTTTGATGCAGGAAATATTACTATCTATTGGGACAACCAAAGTTCTATTTGTTTAGCGAAGAATCCTACTTTCCATGCTAGAACAAAGCATATTGATGTATAGTTTCATTTTGTTCGTGATATGGTGGAAGATGGAAAGGTGAAGTTGGAGAAAATTGATACTTTTGTGAATGTTGTAGATGCACTGATGAAGCCAGTGAGCAATGAGAAGTTCAGATGGTGTGTCGGTTCTATAGCCCTTGGGGCCTTGAGCAGATGATATAGTGTTTTGACTCTTGACAGGTCTTCGACAAGTGGGAGAATGTTGGGATTAAGGTGTTAGTCCAAACATGCTAATTTAATTATTTATTTTATTTTTCACCCCACTTTGGAAGTCCTAAAGTTTTGGAAACTAGTTTCATATGTTGGTATGTTGAGACTATGACAAATTTTTGTTATGACTATGATAGTTTCTAGTTCGGTGGAAGAGTCACGAAGAGTTATATTTTGACAGTGTACATTTATGGTTTGAATTCACTTTTGACAAGTGGTGTGAGGTAAGGAAGACACCTATTTGGTTATGGTAACTTCTATGTTGTACTTACATTACATTTGGCAAGATGATCGTTATGGAAGAGACAGGTATTCTTGCTTCGGAAGTTGCTATGTGCAATGTGTCATTGGTTAGCAAGGTGTTGCTTGTGATACAACTTACCTCTTGGGCTTTGAAGATGGTTTTGGAAACCATGGGCACATACCTTTTTGTGATGAGCTCTATTAATATGTTGATACCTTAGTTGTTTTATGAGAGACAGGTTGATTATTTCTACGACATTGTTATGCTGCTAGAATTATTCTCGAATTCTCTGTTGTAGCATTGGCTCTGTATATTGTATTGTAACTGTTGTTGTTGTTGATATTACAATTGAGTCTAGCTTTTGGAGTGTGGGTTTTTTCCTGAAAGGGTTTTCCCACGTATATTTGGTGTTGTGGTTTTATTTGTTAAATTTGATTTTATATGTGCTTATCTAATTTGCAATAGTTTAAAAGTTCGTAAGAAATTTCTACATCACCTTTCCTATTAGATTTAACATTTGGAAGCGTTATTCCGCACTTTGGCTTCCTTTTAATATTAGGAATAGAAAAATCTTAATACATTCATTGCAATGATGTTTGTTTACTTGCTATGACCATTGACTTACTTGTTCTTTACCAATGAGCATAAAGTTGCAAACTTATCTAATGGTTCTAGGATTTGATATTTGGCAATCAACTGTGAATGGTTATCAAGCCCCAACACCCCAACCGACAAATGAGGCTAGAAAGAAGGCTAGTGAAACAATGCAAAAGCTATGAATGCTATCTTGTGTGGTCTATCAAAAATAGTGTTTTTCAAAGTGATGCATTGTGAATCAACAAAAAAAATGTGAGACAAATTCCAAAATAGATGGAAAAATAATACAATTTGAGAGTTTGAAAATGAAACAAAAAAATAATATTGCAACCTATCTCCTTTGTGTGGATGAAATTGTCAAAGCTAAGGTATCTCCACTAAAGACTTGATGCCAAAGTTTCCACCATTGAAGAAATGAAGGATCTGAATTGAATGGGATCTTCACTGCATGGGATTTTCACTGTATATGAAATGAAAACTAAAAGAGAGAAGCCATCAAAGAGAGAAGTACCCTTAAAGGATTCAAAGAAGGTGATGAATGAAGAGATTGAATTAACTAATGAGTTAGATGTAGAGAAAGCCTATTTTGTGAGAAAGCTAAATAAAAGGATTGAGCAAATACAAATGTAGGATACCATTTAAATGTTTTAATTGTAGTAAAATAGGACATTCATGCATCATAAATATAAAAAAAGAACTTCTATACACACAAGAAAAGCCTCTATTCCTAAATGGACAATTTATCTGAAGAGAGTGATGAAAGTGTCCTAGATAGTGATGGAGAGGAAACTCTTTTCATAGCAACAAAAACAAGGGTTGATGTCATGAAAGGTGAAGACAACCGTGTGAAAGAAAACATGAATTCATAAAAGGAAGAAGACGGTAATGTAGAAGAAGTGGATATTGAAGAACTTATTTGTGCCCTAAGTGAGATCAAGAAGATTAAGAAAGAGAATCTAAAACAAAAATTGCAGCTACAAAAGGATGGAGAAGAGGAATGTGATTCAAAAGAAAAAACGACACAAAGCCTTGAGTAATAAAAAAAGATCACCATTAGCGCGAAGATTCAATTAAAAGAGGCAAAGAAGATAGAAGAGGCAGTGAGAACTTAGATGAAAACAAAGGAAGAATATTGTGACAAGTGAGAGTCTGAAATTGTTACCTTGAGGAAGGAACTAGGAAAAACAACTACTCAATGTAATAGAAGCTTGAAGTTTGAGAAGAGTACTGAAATTCTAGATGACATTATCGATTGCTCTTGGTGACTGCTTGTTAAGACTGGTCTTGTCTATGAAGAAAAATAGAAGAAAATTGAAGAAGATCAAATTTCAAAGGTTACAGAGGCACCAAAGAAGACAAATGTAGAAAAGACTAAAAGATATATAGATACACTCAAGAGGTTTGTCAAGAATAAAAGAATCAGCAAGAAAGAAGATGATGTTCCCTAGAAAAACAACAAGAGTTTCAAAAGAACATTTCCTTTGAGATAACCTCACATGACTAGGTTCCCTTTCTTTAGTTGTTGTTTTTCTTGTAATTATTTTGGTGATAATACATCATAGTGTAGGGAAAATGCAAGAAATAATTTTGTGTGCAACAAAAACAAGAGTTCTTATGGGTTCTTTGATAAAAACTATAATTCATTTTCTTATTTGTTGGATTGCAATGTCATATGTTATAAGTGCAACAACTTTTGTAATATAGCACGTTTTTGTAGAAGTGGTTTTGTGGAACCTCCTAGACAAAACAAGAAAGTGGATACCCTTGCTAATTATAAGAAATAACCTACAAAAGTTTGAAAAAGGAAGCAAGAGCAAGAAGATTAGAAGAAAAAGAGAAGTCTATGCTAGTTTAAATTAATTTTAATGCCCAAGATGAAGGAAACCAATGGTACATTGATAATGGATATTGAAGCCATATGATAGGAGACAAGATTAAGTTCCTCTCTTTGAAGACAATAAATGTGGCACTTTGAAATTTGGAGATAAAGCTACAATAAAGATAACTGGAAAAGGTGCACTTAGCCTAGATAATGGAAAGACAAAACACTAAAATTTCTTTTATGTTTAAGTTTTGAAGCATAGTCTTCTCAATGTTAGTCATAAGTGTGATTAAGGAAATGCCCTCACATTTCATGCTCAAGGTTGTGAGGTCAAAAAGACAAAAGTAGATGAAACTAGCTGGAGAAGCAAATAGGACAACATATATTGTATACAACCTTAGTGAGATCAAGAGAGAAAAATGCTTTATGGGACAAATAGATGGAAATTGGTTACGACATTAAAGAATGGGTCATATGAACCAATGTTATATAGGTAAATGTTTGGAAGCCTACTAAATGTGACATGATTAAAGCCATACATTATGCAAGTAGTACGCATGGTGGTACATTTTCAAGCAAAATAGATTCATGTGCATGTAGTTAAAAGACTAATAAATTACTCGAAGGAAACCTTAGACTTTGGTTTGTGGTATCCAAGAGGTAAAGATTTCACTCTAGCAACATACACATGCAAATTGGGCATACAATGTTTGATGATAGCAACAATGTCATGTTGTAAACAAGTTATTTGGATGAAGCAAACATTAAAAGACAGTAAGGTAGTAGAACAACAAGTCAAGTTAGAGGATCTCATGAAGAAATTTTGAGTTATTAAGGAGAATCACTGATCTAGTGGGAGGTAATGACTGCATTATCTTTTAGCTCTATAGATCCCTTGGTGATATGCATTCAAAAAATAGATTGGAGAAAGATAATTTGGTAGATTTTAGAAAAAGAGAGGTTGATGCCATTGAATATGTCAAGAGGAAGAATTGTAGAAAGGGGGATAGTTATAGAAAGGGAAAGCATTGCAAAAGAGGGAGTACTATGTTCGTGTTGTGATCATATATGATTAATTATTTGCAAGGTTCTCATCAATGATAAAGTGGGAGATTGTTGGAAATGTTGTCATTGATGTCCAAGTGTTTTTTGTTCAAGAACGATGATTGTTGGAAATGTCAAAGTGAGATTATTGAAAATATTGTCATTGATGACAAATGTAGTTGATGCCAAATTTTAGGAGATTATTTTTAATATTGCCTTGAATTGTTTGGCTAACTCATGGAATTTTATTATTTTAAAAGAGGTATAATTGGAGGTTGATTTATAAAATTTTATTATTTTGAAAGATGTATAATTGAAGGTTGATTTATGGAATTTTATTATTTTGAAAGAGGTATAATTGGAGGTTGACTAATGTAATTTTATTATTTTTAAAGGTGTAATTCAAGGCTGACTCATGGAATTTTATTATCATGGTTTAATTTATAGGTACAATCTATGTGTTTTATATAATTAATTTTGGTACCCAAAAAGGTATAAAAAGGTGGAGCGAGTTTTTTATTGTGGTGTGTGTAATACTTTATCATTCAAACATAGAGAAAAGTATATTTAATGTAGAGCATATTTTATATATAGTAGTTTATGTGAAATGTGAGAGAGCAAAAAACTATGTTCATCATTCATTGAAGAAGCACTATCTAGAAGGTGAGACTTTGTAGAAGAGGCCGGTTCCTCCTAAAAGAAGAGATTGGTTTCTCTTGTTTAGTTGGTGCTTAGTTGTGGGCATTGGTGTCTCCAATAGTTTGGTGCCTGAAAATTCTATGAGCAAGGATTGATGTCTCTAGTGGTTTGGTGTTTGCAAATATTGTAAAATCATTTTATCTTTGTTGTGATTTGATTTAGATGATGGGAATTAAATGTAGTTGTAAGTGATGACAAAGGAGCTCATTATGGAGTCAAATCAACATGTATTTGTATACCCACAACTATAACAATCACTTTACTTTTGTCATGTTCATTTCTGAGAATTTGAGTTCTAGAAGTACACTGACAAATTATGTTGGTGACCATCAGTTGAAGTGTTTGTAATATTATTTTGTATCTATTCGAGTTATTGAAGGTTATTCATAAGAGTTTATTTTATGTTACTAAGGTCCATTCCTTTGACAATGTGTTTATATTGACTATTTTTTTTTTCTGTGTTGCATTATGTCAAAGTTGAGTGTTATGACCCGTGGATTGGAAGGAGAGTAAATCTACACATGTTGTATTAGATTCTAGAGTTCTAGTGGTTGAGCTTCATTAGACAAAAACATTATAATGACAAAGTGTTCATTATGCGAATTGGCTGATTGGGTAGCTGTTCCGAAATGATGAGCCAAAAATTTGTAACATATTCTCACTAAAGATAACATGTGGATGACTGTTGGAAATTTGGAATTGATTGTGTGTTGCATTGATGTTTTGTCATTGATGACAACACTGGTTGTTTATCGGTTTTTGATTGGTTTCGGTAGATTGGTTGATTATGATATTGATCTGGTAGGATCCGGTATGCTTTGGTTTGGATTTGTCATTCATGCTATTCAAAAGTGTATGATGATCAGTTGGTTCAGGATTTGATGACTTAGCAGCTATCATTTGTTCTACTAAGCCTTCTAGATGGCTTTCAGGATGTTGTTGGTTATCTTGTTCGTGTTCCAGTTCATCGGTGGTGTTGGATTTGGTTTATGACGACCTATTTTGGGTCCGGTGTTATCTAGGTTATGGACCAGTTTCTGTAATGTGTTGGAGGATGTTCCTAATGCATTACCGACGAGATTTAATGATTGGTTTACATTGTTTTCAGCCTAAGCTGACTTGGTTGATCATTGGATTATGGGTTTATGTTATGAATTTATTGTATTATCTTTTAGGTGTCTGACCTAATTGTTTAGGTCCTGGGTTGGTATAAATATGATGTAAGATCTCTTTGTAGATCATGGGTTGATAGGTCAATGTTATGGGATGATATGTGTGTGAATAATGTTGTAATCATATGCAAAAGGTTTGGTCGATCATAGGTGATCAAATTCGGTTTGTAGGAGAGGTTTAAGGCCTCTGATATTGAGCTTATCTGAAACTGTACTCAGGCATAGGGGATGCTATACTTGCAATTCACTCTTCTTTCCAGATTGTAGTTTGATGTTTATGTAGTCAGTGAGGCTCCTTTTTGTGATGAGTAGTTCGCTCTAGGCTGTTGGCCTTCCTGCATGTGCAGGCCTCTCATATTGTAATCACATACTTACTGCAGAAGTATTATCTAACTATGGGTAGGCTTCCCACCATTGATTTTCCCTTTACCGGGTTTTCCACGTACAAATCTTGGTGTCATGTGTTATGGATGGATGGTAACTGTTATGTGATTTATGTTTATGTTTAAATGCTTTATCAATCATTCCGGTTTTTGGTTTATGCATTCTGGTATTAAGTTTATGTGTTCCAGTAATAAAGATTTAAATACTTAAAGTTCTATAATCCAGTGACAACTGATTCACCCCCCCTCTCAATTGTCCTCTGGTTATTTGAGCTATCCAACAATTGGTATCAGAGCTTGGTCCTCTCTGCAGCAGCTTAACCGATTGAGGAAGATCCTATGGCATCTAGCAGTTCAAGTTCATCTAGTTCATCTGTTGTGTAATGCCCATACCCTAGTAGGACCTTTAAAATCCGTTTAACCTTGATTGACTTCCTATGTGGCATTCTCGAATGGTAGATTAACCGATATGCAATGTGTAGCTTAGATAATATAAATAAATTGTGCATACTTATTATTGTACTTTTGCATCGATTTTCGTGTAAATGTAATTGTTTCCTAACCCTTGTGATAAATCTTGAGCTAACGTCTTCATTGAATATGTATTTGTATATGCATGCTTGTATGAATTCAAGGGTGCAGGAGATTTGCAGGTACAACATCGCTTAGGGCAAGGTTCATCTCCTTTGGAAATTGCAAGGTTGAGTATGCTCTTTCATCTTTTGAATTCGGATTTAGTGGTCATATAACTCTCGTCTTGCCTTAGCCATGGTTAGGTGGGCATCGTGCGTGGATTCGTGGGGCTTGCATTTCATTGGGATGCGTGTCGAGAGAATTGGAGGACTCCCTCGATTTGCGTGCCATGCGCGAGGTAAGTATGGTTTGTGATCCTAAGTATTAAATTTAAATTTATGAGTAGACGAGCACATTAGGAATTTAGAAATTTAAATAGGTAGTTTCTTTTATACGATTAATCAGTAATTAAGAAATTTGCTTTAAATTATTAATGTAGCTAGCTTAAGGTATTTAACTGGGGTTAGTGTACTCATTTACGCATTTGTAACATTTACGCATATGTAGTTGAGAAATTTGAATAAACAAGGCTCTGGCATTAGATTGGTCATTTATTTAAAAAAATGTCGTCTTATCATGTTATAGCGAGTTAATTTAATAGCTAATTTAAAATAACAAATTTATTTAGTTATGCGTTTTAGAAAGGAAAAATTTTAAAGTCATTTGAGAGAACGAATTAAATTACTCATTTTCGTATTTTGGAAGGAAAAGGGGTAAATTATTATTATTTAAACGAAATTATTTCTCTTTACTTGTTAAGTCGATATAGTATAAAAGTTGATTTTTTTTAGAAAATTAAATCAATCAAATGCTTGACCCGGTCAGTGGGTTCAAAAAAAAAAAAGAAGTAGGCCTAAAATTAATATTGAGGAAATTAAAAATTTAAAACTCAAAAAGAAATAGAAGCACTTTAATTTTAATAAGGAAAACAAATAAGATGTAAGAGAGAATGGAAATGAAAGACTCCTATTTTGATTTTCATCTATTTTATTTTTAAAATAAATGCCTAATTTCGAAATTGAAAATTAGGGCAAAATTAGGGTTTTCTTTTTAATCTTAGTTTGCAAGCTTTTTGGGGGTTCTTGGCTTTTGGTCTTTTTTTTTTGAAAAAAAAATGGGAGATTTGCATGGAAGTTGCAGGTGGAGCTCTTTGTCAAGAAATTCCTTCCCGGAAAGCATTTGGAGGTAGGATTCTATCTACCCGTTTGTTTATTGTTTGATCTCCATGAAATGTTGAACAAAGAAAAGAAAGAAATGTTTTGTTTTTAAAGAAAACCATGAAGCTTCTTGAAGGTTAGTCTTAGATTCAGTTTTGGGATTTTGTTGTTCTTGGATTCAAGCTTTGGCATGGTTACTTGGACATCTGGAAGGGAGAAAAGCTTTCTCAATCCCTTGCTTATACATGCTGGAAACATATAAAAAAAAAAATAGGAAAAACAAGCTATGGCTGTGACTGTGTGTATTTTTGTTTTGTTTTAGTATTCATTCAATAGAAAACGTTTTGGTGTCCAGCTGTGAATCTTCTTTTTCTAAAAAAAATATATTAAAAAGAAAACACCAAAAAAAAAAAAAGGAATATTAAAAAAAAGAAGGGGACAAAGGAAAATGAGGAAATTTTGTTTATTAATTTATTTGCTAGGGCTTGGCGGGCGGAGGAGCCGAAGCTCGGCTCTCGCCGCCGCCGCCCCTCCCCTCACCTCTCCCCTCGCCCAGCGTCCGTGGCTCGCAAGGGTTTTTTCCCTACGACCACGGTGGGCCGCAGGGAACCCCTGCGTCCACCGTGGGCCGCAGGGTAAACCCTGCGTCCCCACGGTGTCCGCAGGGAACCCTGCGTCCACCGTGACTCGCAGGGAAGCCCTGCGGGTACCGTAGGGCACGCCTTCCAGATTAAATTTGGCATTTTAAATTTGTTTTTTATGTGTTATTGTATTTTAAAGTTTTAAAAATTGTTTTTTTTATTGTTTTGTAGAATGAAATTATTAAATTAGTTTTGCCTGGTAAGTTTAAAAAAAAAAAGAAATCGGTTTTAGATTGGAATAGTTTATGTTATCAAAAGGGGGCTTAATAATATATATATACTTTATAGGCATTATTTTATATTAAATTTGAGTTGAGACGAACATTATAATGAGTAATGAATGTCTATTTTAGATAAAAAAAAGAAGAAGAGATAAACAGATATGTTTAAAAAAATACGTTAATATAGATAGCATCTAATTTGTATACATATATCTTGAAGACCTATATAGATCTTGCCTTTTAGAAATATAATATGGAAACGATTTCCATTATCCATACAAATGTTGAGATGTGCAAATAAGCTTTAATCCTTTTAAGTGGGTAATGTTGGGGCTGGATTATCTTGTAAAACCATCTTGTCTTAGTGGGTATCTAAGGGTAAATTAATTTGGATAGACGATTATGTCAACTTGAGGAAGTGTCGAATTTACTCATCAACGTTTGAGCATAACTATTTATTTTGGGAAATTTGTTGGGACCCCGTCTTTAGATTGCCTTGGTCTGCCCAACGTCGGTCTAGTCTCCATTTAAGGTACCTCCGGTTAAGAAATCCTCGTCCTTTTTACTTGATGTATTTAATGGGATCCGTTACAGAAGGGATCATTATGTAATTAACGTCCGAGGTGTCTGTTGTGTATTGAATTTATTCGCCTAAGTGGCAAGATGTAAAAGACTTATAAATTTTGTATTCCTAACGATATAATACCAAAGGGGTCTTGCAGTTGAGCAGACCCGGAGATGTAGCCCATCCGGGGTGAACTCCGAGATCATATTCTGTGTCATGCGATGTTTATAGCGTACTTTGTTTATGTTTTAAATTATCTTGAATGGTTGTATTCTTGCGTAGTGCAAAGTGTAAACTAAATGAATTCAAATTTAAATGTATAACATTTTTCATATGGATAAACGTAGTTATTCAAGTTCATAAAATGTGGTGAATTATGAATATGGCATGGTATTTAAATATTGAAATTAAAGTGTGGGAAAAAAAAAATAAATTGGAAATGTTATTTTAAAATGTAATAGTGGAAGAAATCTAGTTAGAATTACTACATTGGATTAATTTGTTAATAAGTATGTTAATGGATTGAATGTAAAAAGGGAAAACAAAGTTGAAACTTATGTCACAATTCCCAGATTGAGATTAAAAGGTTGAACATCATATAAACATCTATCTTTTTACCTTAGTGAATGAATTCACGCCATGTTAATTATGCTTCATTGCAATGGATGAATTTGTTAAGTTGTTCCATGTTTTAATCTTAACAATAATCCTCACCAGATTTATTTTATAATTGGGTGAACTCAGTTAGGTATCTATATTTTAATCCTTATAATAGGAATCCCTCATGATTGCTAAAGTTGATCTAAAATGGGAAATAAGTTGATTTGTTGTTTATACATTAAAACTTAGTAAAAGTATCCCTCGCATATTACTTTCATTTATCAAAAAAAAATATGCAATAAGATAATTGTATTTTAATTCTAATAGAAGAACGTCATTTGATCTTATTACTCTAATCTTGAAATGATGAATATCACCTTGCTAAATATATCTTAATTTAAGGATGAACTCATGGGTTCCTAATACACTCTCATCTTAATGAATTTAGCCATCTATTAGCATTATTAAAACTTCAATGAAATCTATGGCTACTCACAATTTATCTTTCATTTAAGAATTGCAACTCATTAGTTGGCTATGCACGAAATCAAATGAAGGGACCTCACTCTAATAGTTGTAGTTAATCCTTAAGGAACGAACTTTTCTTATTAACCATACTTTTTAATATTTAAAGAGAGATATCAAATGTGGGTGTATATTTTAAAATCAATGAAGGAATCCTTGTTTTGTTAATCGTAGTTTAACCTTAAATGAATGAATCTCATTAGGCATAGTTTTAAGCATTAAAGGATGATGTCAAGTGTGGATGGTTATTTTAAAACTCTAACGAATGAACTTTGTTATATTTAAAACGCTAGAACCCATTTGGAGACCTCCTAATGTAATTATGAATTAAAGTGCTTTGAGTAAATTAACCTCTCGATGGTCTCCTCATCAACCCAAGCAAATGGACACTTCCTAAAATTTATAAGATGACAACCCAATGAACACATATGTAATTAAGAACTATGCATTACCTCGTAATTAAGATATCCAGTTTAATGGATCTAATGACGCAAGTTGAGTTAGGTGTAAGGTTGTGTAATCGCGTTAGGAAACTCCTTAGGATTGGCTGAGCCTTCCGCTGTGATATCTAAGTTGACAGACAATCTCCATTGTATTTTAATGTCGTGTCTAATAATGAATTGAGTTAACTTCAATTTATCTTAAAAATGTAACTTTTCATTAACGCTCTAAATAATTATTATAAAAAAAAAAAATTTACACTCTATTTGAGTGTTTTTAATTTAAACCCTTAGGGGTTTCCTGGCGGGGCATTACATGTTGTTGTTTTCCAGAGAGAAATTCTTAGGCTTGATGGAACAAATTATAGGGTATGGAAGATTCAGATGGAGACTCATCTGAGATGTATTGGAAAGGAGATTTGGGAGATAACCGAGAATGGTGTTACATTATTTAATCTAGCATCTGGCAATCCTCCTCCGACTGGTCTAGATAAAGAGCTTGAGAATGATTGTAGAGCTAGAGAAGCCCTTTTGTGTGCACTTTTTGATCAACAAATTATGGGACTAACTGACAAATAAACTGCAAAGGCTATATGGGACAAATTGGAGACTCTGAATGAAGGTGACCCTACTGTTAAAATTTCTAAACTTGATGGTTACTGGGTAAGGTATGAAAATCTAAAGATGGAAGAAGATGAAAGGATTACTGCTTTTATGGAGAGAGTTAATGAGATTATTTTGGGAATTCAATGTTGTGGTGGATCTCTGAGTGAAGATGAAATAGTTTCTAAAGTAGTGAGAGCTTTGCCACCGGCTTATAAGATGAAGGCTACTGTAATTAATGAGCTTGGAACTATGACAAAAACCTCTGTTAATAGGGATATCTTGGTTGGGAAATTATCTTCTTTTGAACTTGAAGAATTTGGACCTTTTGGAGTTGTTAAATCTGAACCCGCTTTTCATGCATCTACATCATCTACCGACAAGAGTGATTGGAAATCTTTATATGCGAAGGAACTAGAGGATATGAAGAAAGGAGACGAAGAGTTTGAGAAACTTGAAGCCTTATTTTGTAGAAGAGTACCTAAAGGACTGACAGTAAGTATGAAGGAAAATCACCTTTTAAATGCTTTGCATGTAATAAGATAAGTCATTTTGCATCTAGATGTCTTGAAAGGAATTCAAGACTTGAAGAAAGAGCTAGAAGATCTTTTAGGCTTAACCATGATTATCAGAACAAGAATAAGTACATGAAAAAAAAGACAAATCATGCTACTATGCAGATGAGGAAGGTGTGACTGATTCTAATGATGAACCGACACAAGATTCAGCTAGTGGATCTGGCAATGGAAAGGAATGGGTATTTTTGGCTATCAAGGAAGATGATCTGGTACCTAAAGAGAAGGCCCTTGCTGCTAAAATTGAAGACAAGGATGAATGGGTAATTGACAGTGGATGTTCACATCATATGCCTGGAGATAAAAGAAAGTTCTTATCCATGTAAGAATTTGATGGTTGTCTGGTTAGATTTGGAGATGAAAAAGCATGCATGATCAAGGGAAAAGGAACAATATCACTGGATGGTAAGCATAACATTGATAATGTTTATTATGTTGAAGGTTTAAGGCATAATATTTTGAGTGTAGGACAATTGGTGGATAAGGGATCTAGTATGTAAAATGCAAGATAATCAACAGATCTAGTTTGGAAATTGCAACCGGTACATAGACTAAAGGTAATATCTTTCATTTGAACTCCGGTGAGAAGACATGCTTGATTGCACAAATTGATGAGAGTTGGCTATAGCATAAGAGGTTTTGTCATGTGAATTTTGATTGCATCGTGAAGATCAGTTCTACTAAGGCAGTTAGAGATATACCTAAGATTGTAAAGCCCTATAATCCGGTATGTAAGGAATGTCAAATGGGAAGGCAAGTCATAATTTCTTTTATGAGTATACAAGACAAATCTAATGATTCTCTTGATCTTATTCATACTGATTTGTGTGGTCCTGCTAGAATCAAAAGTTTTCAGGGTGATAGATATTTCATGCTAATCATTGATGATTATTCTAGAATGATGTGGGCTACTTTTCTAAGGGAGCAGTCTGAAGCATTTGCAAAGTTTAAAATCTATAAAACTAATGTTGAGACAGAAACAAGATTGAAGATTAAATGCTTAAGGTCATATCAAGATGGAGAATTCACATCCAGTGAATTTAACAACTATTATGAGAAGAATGGGATAAGAAGACAGTTGTCTACACCTTAGGCACCTCAACCGAATGGAGTTGTTGAAAGAAATAACAAAACTATCTTGGATGCAGCTAGAACCATGTTGATGGAAGCTAATCTGCCTCATATCTATTGGAGAGAAGCTATAAGCATGATGATATACACATTCAACAGAGTTCATATCAAAGGAGATACTGGTAAGACACCTTATGACTTATGATTTGGTCATACACCGACAGTTAATTATTTCAAAATATTTGGTAGTAAATGCTATATCAAAAGAGATGATTCCATTGGAAAGTTTGATCCTAGATGTGATGAAGGAATATTTATTGGTTATTCTAATGAAAGCAAAGCATATAGATGTCATAAAAAAAGATTGCAGAGAATTATGGAGAGCACAAATGTCAAAGTGGATTCGAAGAACTTATGAGAGAGAACTGACAATAAAAATGATCATAATTGAACCGGAAGCACCTATACCAGAACAAAATGTTCGACCAGTTACTCCGGCAGTATTAGAAAATTCAATAGCAATTGAAGGTCAGGACAGGGGAACATGAAATCATAAGACTCCTAGGAATGTAAGGTTGAATCATTCTAAAGATCAGATCATTGTAGACAAAAGCAAATGAGTGATGACAAGAAGAAGGTTGGTAGCTAATGAGGTATGTTTTATTTCTCAAGTTGAATCGACATCAGTCATTGAAGCTTGTAAAGATGAATATTGGATGAAAGCTATGGAAGAAGAATTAGATTAGATATAAAAGAATAATACGTGGACTTTAGTTCACCGGCCTATAAATAAGAATGTTATTGGAACTAAATGGGTTTTCAGGAATAAATTGAATGAGGATGGACAAGTTGTGAGGAATAAAGATAGATTGGTTTGTAAAGGATATTTTCAGAAGGAAGGAATTAATTATGATGAAACCTTTGCACCAGTAACTAGGATTGAACCTGTGAGATTATTTCTTGCTTATGCTGCTCATAAGAATTACAAGGTTTATCAGATGGATGTTAAGTGTGTATTTCTGAATGGAGATCTTGAAGAGGAAGTTTATATTGAGCAACTTGATGGATTTTCACTTTCAGATGACAAAAACATGGTTTGCAGGTTAAGGAAAACTTTATATGGATTGAAACAAGCCCCTAGAGCTTGGTATGCAAGACTGGATAAATATGTTTTGAAGGTTGATTTCACTAATGGTAATGCTGACAATAATTTATATTATAAGATCACTGATTATGACATATTGATTATTGAGGTCTTTGTTGATGATATCGGTTTTGGAGGTGAAGATAAGTTGTGTATGGAATTCTCTAACAATATGAAGAATAAATTTGAGATGTCTATGATTGGGGAAATGAGATTTTTCTTAGGTTTGCAGATTACTCAAACTGATAAAGGTTTTTTCATCTGTCAAACTAAGTATGCTAGAACTGTTGAAGAAATTCGGTATGGAAAATTGTAAACTGGTTATTACTCCTATTTTTACAAGTGGGAAATTGACAAAGAAAGATGCATCTACATCGGTAAATCCTACTAGGTACAAATATATGATTGGTGGTTTGTTATATCTGACTCAAACTAGATTGGATATATTGAAAACAATTTGTATTGTATCAAGATATCAGAGTGATCCTAGAGAAAATCATGAGAGTGCGGTGAAAAGGATTTTCAGGTATTTGTAGGGAACAAGTGAATATGGTTTGTGGTATCCTAAAAATGATGACTTTACATTATGTGCATATACAGATGTAGATTGGGTTGGAGATGTTGATGACCAAAAGAGCACATCCAGTGGAGTTTTCTTTCTTGGAAAGAAACTTGTTTCATGGATTAGCAAGAAGAAATCATGCACTTCTTTATCTACTACTGAAGCTGAGGATGTTGTTGCTGCTACTAACTGTACACAATTTCTATGGATGAAGAAAATGTTGAAGGATATAAAGGTGGATTGTAATGAACTGGTAGTTATTCAGTGTGATAACTCTACTACAATTGATATATCAAAGAATTCAATATTTCATACTAAGACAAAGCACATATCTATCAAGTATAACTTTTTGAAGGAGAAGGTGGATGCAAATGAAGTCAGACAGGTTTATGTGAACACTAAAGAGAAGATTGCATACATTTTCACTAAACCTTTGCCTAAAGAATCATTTGAGTACTTCAAAGATAGGTTGGGGGTTTCTACCCCTCTGGTAGAGAATTGAGTGATGCTGATTGGCATCAGTCCGATATACATTATCAGAGTTATTACTCATTCCGGATTGATGTGGTGGTGCTACTACTTAGGGGGAGTAGTCAGTTGTATGGTTTAGAGGATTTATGATTTTTCTTTGATGTTTTATGCTAGATCTTTGGCATTGATGTCAAAGGGGGAGAGATATATGTGAAAAATAGAGCTTAACAAAATATCAGTCAAAAGGGAGTTTGGTTCGAAACTTCATTGCTATATCATTTTGTGGGAGATTGTTGGCTATCTTCCATTGGGGGATACTTGTTTGGCATTTCTTGGCACTTGGATTTTTTTCACATATAGTGTTGCCATCAATACAAAAGGGGGAGATTGTTGGCAATTTGGAATTGATTATGTGTTGCATTGATGGCAACACCGTTTGTTTTGGTTGTTTACCAGTTTCTGATTGGTTTTGGTAGAGTGGTTGACTATGATATTGATCTGGTAGGATCCAGTATGCTTTGGTTTGTGGAATTGGTTTGGATCTATCATTCAGGCTATTCAGATGTGTATCACGACCAGTTGGTTCAGGATTTGATGACTCAGGAGATATCATTTGTTCTAGTAAGCCTTTTGGTCATTGGTAAGGGTTATACCGACAGAGCTTTGTTGAAGATCTTTTGATGCACGCGATAAGTGGTGTTGGTGCGGCTTCTAGATGGATTTCAAGATGCTATTGGTTATCTTGTTCATGTTCCAATTCATCAGTGGTGTTGGATTCGGTTTATGGCGACCTATTTTGGGTCCGATGTTATCTAGGTTATGGACTGGTTTCTATAACGTGTTGGAGGATGTTCCTGATGCGTTACCAGCAGGATTTAATGATTGGTTTACATTTTTTTTGGCCTAAGCCGACTTGGTTGATAATTGGATTATGGGTTTATGCTATGAATTTATTGTATTATCTTTTAGGTGGCCGACCTAATTATTTAGGTCTCGGGTTGGTATGCATATGATGTAAGATCTCTTTGTAGATCATGGGTTGATAGGTCAAGGCTATGGGATGATCTGTGTGCGAGTAATGTTTTAATCATATGCAAAAGGTTTGGTCAATCATAGGTGATCGAATTGGGTTTGTAAGAGAGGTTTAAGGCCTCCACTATTGAGCTTAACCATAATTGTACTCATGCATAGGAGATGCTATACTTGCAATTCACTCTTCTTTCTGAATTGTAGTCCGATGTTTATGTAGTCAATGAGGCTCCTTTTTGTGATAATAAGTGTGCTCTAGGCTGTTGGCCTTCCTGCATGTGCAGGCCCCTCATATTGTAATCACATACTTTATTGCAAAAGTATTATATGAATGTGGGTAGGCTTTCCACCATGGTTTTTCCCTTTACCAGGTTTTCAACGTACAAATCTTGGTGTCATGTGTTATGGATGGATGGTAACTGCTTTGTGATTTATGTTTATGTTTAAATGCTTTATTATTCATTCCGATATTTGGTTTATGCATTCCGGTATTAAGTTTATGTGTTCTGGTAATAAGGATTGAAATGCTTAAAGTTCCATAATCCAGTGGAGCGAGTTTCACTCCCCCTCTCAGTTTTCCTCTAGTTATCTGAGCTATCTAACAATTGGTATCAGAGATTTGTCCTCTCTACAAAGCTTAACCACTTGAGGAAGATCCTATGGTATCTAGCAGTTCAAGTTCATCTGCTGTTGTTTTTCGAAGAGAAATTCCTAGGCTTG
The DNA here is from genome assembly GCF_030272615.1 of Cryptomeria japonica. Taxonomy (NCBI): domain Eukaryota; kingdom Viridiplantae; phylum Streptophyta; class Pinopsida; order Cupressales; family Cupressaceae; genus Cryptomeria; species Cryptomeria japonica. Next base: position 103,059,876 of record NC_081409.1, on the reverse strand, counting down.
ATGGAGCAAATTACAGGTAATGGAAGATTAAGATGGAGACCGACCCAAAATGGTGTGTGTTTCCATCAATGACAACACAACTAAGCTGGATGAGTGTTAGTTGCCAACAATCTCTCCCTTTGGCATTGAATGTAACACTCATGTGAAAAATGGATCGCTGAAGTGCTATTCCGATTCCCTGCCAAAAACTCCAAAAATGATCTAAAAAATTGTTGGAAGACTACTCCCCCTCAGCTATACATTACTTCTCATGTCCCTATAAATTTTTCACGTCAACCTCTCCCCCTTTGACAACAATGCTAAAGCAGGGGCAAATAAATGAAAGAAATGAAATTCTGTACAAACCAAAATGTGATTACTGGATCTAGATATACTTGAAAATATCCAGGTAATCATTTTTCAAAAATCCTAAATATGCATCCCAACCTGTCTTCAATGTGTTCAAAATGGATACAAAACCATTAAGACTATATGCATGAAGCTCTTCTTCTAATAGGTCTCTTAGAGTAGGTTTATTTATTGACTCTATGCTTTCCCTCTTGTGAAGTAACAAAGTTTTCAACCAGGGATTTACCAAACCTCTTAATTCTTTTGCATGCTAGATTAACCTATCCATGTCCTTCTCTAATCCAAAAATCTCAGACTCTGTAATCAAAATCTGACCATCAATGGTACTAGTCAGTGTCTGAGTACCATCAAAACTATTAGCCAAAAGATCTAACCAGGCCTTTTTCGCTTTCAATTTCACCCCAAGGTCCGTTGTTAGTTTGTCGGCGTTAGTACATGACCTATATATATTGCTACACTCATGTAGAGCCACATCAATCTTTGATATCTCATCTATCAACTTGGCCTTGTTAGATGAAATCATGTTGTCACAAGTGACTTTCCAGGCTGCATTATATCACTCAATCAACTGCCGGTTTGATACCTGTTGAAGAGTTTTAAAATCTTTGGAAATATGATCAATCAAACCTTTCAGTTTACCGGATGGACTACTAATTTGTTCTACCTTATATTCCAGTGCAAGCTGCTGCAGAACCAAAATAGTCTGCTTAATAACCTGCTTGTCTTCAGTCCCTCCCTTCCCTAACTTTTGAGATGCAACATACATCAACTCAAAACTGCTCAGCTGCTCAATATTCTTTTGCACAAAATCAACTTGACCAGATGAGTCAAGTGCTAACAATGAATGACTATCCAAAATCTTCCGTGAATATTCAACCTCAAGAATTGCACCGGTGGCTTCACCACTTGGTGCAGTAATCATTTCAACCTTAGCCTCTTCAGTATGTACATTTGGTGTCGGAGGTTCAATATCCTCAACCTTCTTATTTACCATTTCGACATTAATGACCTCAATATCCAAAATAATCTTTTTTGGTGTATCCTACTTATCCTGTACTATATTAATGTTATCTATTGGTATATCTATATTAGGTACAAGCGGTTCTACCAGAGGAATATTCTCAATTAGTTTTTGATCCAAAAATGGTGTATCCATTCCGAATATACCTTTCTCCTTATCATCTACTAGGATAACTGGAGTGTTAGATATTTGAGAGACTTTCAATGATGTAAAGAATCCTTGTTTATCTACAAAGAATTTTACCCAAGCCTCATGTGTCTCCTTAACTATCTCATTCACTCTACCTACCATGAGACTCAAATGCCAATGTTTGCTTCGGAAAATTAATTTATTAGCAAACTCTAAACACTACTGCATCTCTTCATCAATTATAGCACCACACATAGTTAACAATTCCTATACCTTTATATGTCTATTCTCTTCAACCGGAGATAACCTTCTAGCATCTAGTTTACTATACAAATTTGTTGGTATCTGTTATTCATTCTCTAAAAGTGCCTTCTTATATATATCTAAGTATAACAAAACTAATTCCTTTATCTCCATTTGCTCCTTATCATCCATATGTACATAGTAATGTTGTATATTACTCAAAATTCCATCTTTAGTGATTTGATCAATCAACTCAGCAACTGAAAGAGGAGGAATGACTTCAATACTCTTACCGGATTTGAGAGAAATATCTACATCTGATTTCTTCTTCTTTTCGCGAGTAGAAGTAGACTCCTTAACCGATTTCCTCTTCTCTATGGGCTTTCTCTCCTTCGAGATTTTGTTTGGTGCTATCAGAGGGGTATCCTTCACTTTCTGCTTCTTTACTTCCTCAGCCTTCTTCCTTGCTATCCTGATAAAATTTGTAACATGTTCTCACTAAAGATAGCATGTGGATGAATTTTGTGACCATATAAGTTTACAATGGGTAACACATATCATGTCTCTTCTTCTAGAGTAGTGTGTGGGATTTTAGACCCAACCCACTACATGTTTGATTTGGGTTTACGCTTGTGGCCAACTTGAAAATGTATTAATCTTGTTTTGGGATGGCATGTGAATGCAATTACAATTGTAATATATCTATATATATATATATATATATATATATATATATATATATATATATATATATATATATATATATATATATATATATATATATATATATATATATATAGTTGATCTAGGTTCATTCCTACTGTGTTAATTGTTAATGTCTATATAGTTGAATGATTGATGTATAGTATGAGGGTGATGCTATGTGAGTTGCATCCAAATCATTGTGTTGTTTCATCAAAAGATCACATGCACCATGTGAGGAGATTCTAAATTTGGTTCAAATCAAAAGCAAGCCCTATATTGAGTTTGAAGGTACACAATTCACATCTCTTGTATATTGTTGAGATTGGTGTCTCATATGTTGAGTTGGTGCTCGGATTGGTGTCTCTTGTAGGTTGCTGCATACAAATGCAATTTGGCATTGGTGTCTCTAGTAGGTTGGTGCATAAAAATGCAATTGGGGATTGGTGTCTCCCGTGAGTTGTTGCCTACTTCATATTGTAAATTCCCTTATTATATAGCTACATTATGAGTATGCATTTGAGCAATGGATCCAAGTAGCTATTCTCACCATGTTTTTTCCCATTCTAGGTTTCCATATTTTTCTGGTGTTCTTTGTTTGGATGTGTGTATGTATGTTGATAATTTTCTTTATCATTAAGGATGAATTAGGAAAGGCTTGTTTGATGATTTGGGGTTCATATATGGAGAAAATTGTTAATGAGAATTAATATAATTAAATAAAAATTGGTATATACTAATTCACCCCCCCTCTTAATATATTGTGTTCCCTTCAATATGTATTAGAGCCAAGTTCCTTGGAATAATCTTAACAACTTGACGTAGATTTGGGATAGCACACTCAATTTATCAAGAGGGTTTGTCTTCAAATAAGGCTCCCATTTTTTATGTATCTAATTATGCCTTTTGAGGTGTGAGGATGGATGCATGTTTGATGACTTTAGGGTTTGATGTTTGGAAATTAGTGGTGGATGGATATGAATTTTCTAAGAGTCCCCCAAGGGATTATGATGGAAAGAAGGGTTGTGAGAATAATGCCAAGGAAAGGAATTCTATTTTATGTGGTTTATATAACTCTAAGTTTGTAAAGATAATGCATTGTAGGAAAACAAGGGAAATATGGGTTAAATTGCATAATATTTATGAAGGAGATGACAAAGTCAAACAAGAAAAGGTTTAGACCTACCAAGATGAATTGGAGAGTTTGAAAATGAAGGAAGAGGAGAATATCTCTACATACTCGCTTTAAGTTGATGAGGTGGTCAGCTCTATCATAGGACTTGGTGGAGAACTGATGGATATAATGATTGTGAAGAATGTACTTAAATATCTTCCCTCACAATTTGATCTCAAATTTTTTTGTTGTTGAAGAGGCCAAAGATTTGAATACACTAATTATGGATGAGTTACATTGAATTATAAATGCATACAAAATGAGGATTGATAATAAAAAACGTTCAAGGAAAGAGGCTACATTCAAGGTATCCAAGAAGCAAGAGAATCATGATTTAGATGAGGATTTAGATGAGGAGGAAGAAAGATTTGCAAGAAAATTTCCGAGAGGTTCTTGAAAGTATAAAGGTAAGTTACCTTTGAAATGTTTTAATTATCCAAAAAAAGATTCTAACAATGATGATCAAAAGAATGGGAAGAAAATGTTCCCAAAAGGGAAGAAGTTTCAAAAGAATCAAAAATATTTCTTCACTAATGAGGATAGCTATTCATCTAATGATGATGATCAATGCATATCCAAGAATGAGGGAGAAAAGGCTCTATTAATTGGTATGTAGATCATTAAAGGATATACAAGAGAAATGAAGTCCAAAAATGATAGTGACAAGATAGATCTTGCAAAATAACTATATTTTGCTAGAAAAGAGATTAAGAGGCTAAAGAAGATGACTACTAAAGAAGTGAAAGCCAAAGATAAGTTGTATTAGAACCTTGAGAAGGAAAATAAGATGATCATTGAATTCAATATTCAAGTAGAAGAAGCAAAGAGGATATAAGAGGTTATTATGGAAAGGTGTTGACAAGAGACAAGGACTATGAAATAATTTAGGCAGAAATTGTAACACTAAGAAGAGATATTGAAAAAACTCACAATCGGTTAAATTTGAAGTTTGGGAAAAGTATTTAAATTTTGGATTAGATCATAGAGAGTCAAAGATTGTCACATATAAAAATTAAAATTGGTTTCATTAAGACACTTAAGAAGAAGATGAATGAGTAGCCTATCAAATTAGTTGGTGAGAGTATAGAAGAGAATGAATCAAAAAGTTTAAAATTTGTACTAGTTGTGGCAATCAAGAAGAGAAAGAAGGTGGATGGTGGTTTCACCCAAGTGCATAGGCAAAATAGGAGATCTAAAAGACAAGCCTCAAGAGGTCAAGAATACAATATCAAGTGTAATTACTCTTTTTTTGGTTACTATTTAATCACAATCAATTTGGTCATAAGGCTATGAAATGTAGAAAGGATTTGACAAGAATAAATAACTTTGTTAACATAAATATTTTTGTATTATTAGTTGATTTAAGTATTATCTGTTAGAGTAAAGTAATTAATTAACTTTGCTCTCCTCTTAAGATTTCCCTTTATGCACATATTAGTCATTTAATAATTAATATTTAATTATTAAATGCTCACACCTTAGGGTTAGGTTTTCCTTTTGGTGTTGATCTCCTTTATAAGGATTGATCTCTTGTATTATTCATATTCTTGATTCATTTTTCTCTGATAATACATCTTTTCTCTTTGTCAGAGCCAAAACCCTTGTATTCGTTCTCTCTCTTTCTCTGTGACAGGTTTCTTGCATGCAGGTTTCTTTTGGGTTCTGTGGATTTGTATTTCTCAAATCCTACATGGTATCAGAGCTGGATCTACTGCAGCTTGTTCAGACTTTTGAAAGATTTTGAGATCCAGGTTTTGGTTGCATCAGATCTGTGTTTGTCTTCTGTTTTTTATTTTGGAATAGGGGGTATTTTTTTTCGGTGCAATTTGAGCCCAAACGGACCTCACCGTTGAGCTCGTAGCGCCCAAAAACCCCTATTTCCATATAAAATTCGTCTGATTTGGACACAGTTGCTCCAGGAGGCAAATTTTTTTTGGCCCCAAGGCCGTACGGCCCTAGGGCACAAAAACCGAGGCGAAAAAATAAAAAATAAATCAAAAAAACGCAGTTTTTTAAAATTTTTTGGGCACAGCCACCGCCCAGCCCAGCGGCCACCCGGCGGCCACCGCCGCTGGCGGTAACCCGCCCACGCGCAGCCCCGCGCTCAGCCGCCGCCCGCCGCGCCGCCCGCCGAGACCCCGCCGCCCGGGCGCCACCTGCGCGCCGCCCGCCACCCGAAATCGCCGCCCGCCGCCAGCAGCGCCGCCCCCTGTGCCCGCCCCTGGTCGCCCAGAGGACCAGGGGCTTATTTTTTTTTAAGCCCTTGAGGGCTTAAAGGCCCATCTGGGTCCCTTTAGGAGCAGTTTTACAAAATCGGGCATAACTTGGGCGTCCGATCTCCGTTTTTCGAAAACGAATAGGCGTTGGAAAGATGGTTCCGAGCCTGATCTAATTAATGGAGGACTTTTTTTTTCTGATTTTGCTGTTTTGTAGTGTTTTTTGCCAGTCAAAGTCAGAACAAGTTTTTTGCACTCCAGGAGCCATATCTTTTGCATACGGACTACGTTTTTCGAAAGCGAATAGGCGTCGAAAAGGTGGTTCTGTGCTCTTTCCAGATATATAGTCTATTTCATCAGAAAAATATTCAGGTGCTCCAAATTTTGTCTCAACCTGTTATTGCTTTCTATCATTTTCTGGCTTTCAGTTTGTACTGGGGATTAGTTTTTTGCATTGTGGGGGGGTGTTTTCTCTTGCTTTCTGTTATTTACATTAGAAAACCAGAATTTACAAACACCAATACAAAAAAAATCAAACCCCCTTCTGCATCTTCTGTCTAGTTCTGAAAGACCACTTAATAATAATTAAAAATTCAGAGCAGTTGAGGCACAGTTCACAGGATGGCAGACAGACCTATTGAATCTCTCACACCACATAATTACCACACTTGGAAGGGTCGCATGATGACTCTTCTCCAGTCAAAAGGGTTATGGTCCTGTTTGGATGAGGTTCAGCCTCAGTTGACACGTCCTTTTGAGATTATGCAGCACAGGAACAATATGGATCAGGCTATGGGATTGATGGCTTTACACATTTCCGACAGTCTCCAGTTTCATCTTGAAGGTTGTATCACTCCTCGAGCCATTTGGACCAAGTTTGAGGGACTTTTTGGTACTGTCAACGAGTTCAGAGCTTTGCAGCTTGAGGCAGAGTTAACTTCCTTGGTACCTGATTCATTTCCTTCTATTGAGGACTTTTTGATGAAGTTCAAACAGCAAAGATCTATCTTGCAGGGTTGTGGTAAGACTAAGACTGATACAGAGTGCATTTTCCTGATTCTCTCCAAGCTTCGGGGTCCATTTCAGATCTTCTCTTCGACCTTCTATTCCACCATGGATGCCTTGGGTGCTCGACATGTCATGCCTTCTTTTGAGGTCTTTTGTGATCGTCTGACTCGTGAGCAAGCTAAGCTTAAGCAGTTGGATTCACTTTCAGGTTCACAGAACCAAGCATTGGTAGCCCAGTCCTCCAAAGGAAAACAGAAGCAGAAACCGAAGCCTAAGAAAGATTCAAAGGCTAGTGAGAATCCCTCCAAGCCACCACCTAAGTCTGATTCAAAACCACAATTCAATTCTAAACAGGGCAAATCTTCAAAGTCTGGTGAGTCTTCCTCCAAGACTAAGAAGAAATCAGGTGATCCTTGCAGTTTTTGTGGCAAGGAAGGACATCCCGTTTCCAGGTGTTGGAAACGTTTAGAGGCTTTGGAGGAAGCCATGCAGCAGCATAATATCAGTGCACCACAGCCTCCTTCACAGCCCACAGGGAAAGGTCATGCTCTTTCTGCACGAGCATTGTCCTCAGCGTCCACTTGGATTCTAGATTCTGGTGCCTCTCACCATATGACACACACACAGGATTTGGTCACCGCTCTTGCTCCTACAGGCACTGGACATATTGCAGTTGGTGACTCAGCACAACTTTCCATTCAGGGTTCAGGTACTGTTTCATTGGATGGTGGTTGTCTTCAGGATGTGCTTTTGGTTCCTGACATTTCGACAAACCTTCTATCCGTTTATCAGATTTGCCACTTTGGCTCTGGTAAGACAGTTGAGTTCTCTCCACATGATGTGGTTATTCGAGATCTTCATGATCCTGACTTGGTTGTGGCTACTGGGAGTGTGGATTCTGCATCTCACTTATATAGTTTTGATGGCTTTGAGAGTTCAGACACTGTTGGTTCCTCTCTTATAGCACATGCAGATTCAGTGAGCAGGCTTTGGCATGAGCGTTTTGGTCATGTCAATTACAGATATCTATAGCAGATGAGTACACAGGCACTTGTGATTGGGCTTCCACAGATTTCTTGTACAGATGGTGTATGTCGTGGTTGTGTCCTTGGCAAACATCATCGAGATCCTTTTCCTAAGGGTCGAGCCTCTCGTGCTAGGGCAGCCCTAGAGTTGGTACACAGTGATCTTATGTCCTTTCCGACTCCTTCTTTTTCAGGGGCCCGTTATGTACTCACTTTTATTGATGACTTCTCCAGATGTACATGGGTGTACTTTCTTAAGTACAAGTCTGATGTCTTTGACTCTTTCAGGAAGTTTAAGACATTTGTGGAGAAGCAATCTGGACTTTCTATCAGGAGGATACGCACAGATAATGGGGGGGAGTATGTAAATCAGGCTTTCAGAGATTTTTGCATTGAGCATGGTTTACAGCATCAGTTTACAGTTCCTTATACCCCTCAACAGAATGGTGTTGCTGAGAGAAAGAACAGAACCTTACGGGAGATGGCAAATTGTATGATACAGTCTCGAGCTATGAGTTCTTCATTTTGGGCTGAGGCAGTCAATTGTGCCAATTATATTCAGAACCGGATGCCCCATAAGGCATTACGACATATAACTCCTGAGGAGGCTTGGACCCATGTCAAGCCTGATGTTTCTACATTCTGAGTTTTTGGTAGTGAGGCTTGGGCATTTATTCCTGATGCTCAGCGGATAGCCATGGAGAGGAAGAGCCGACCACTCATATTTGTTGGCTACTGTGAGGATGTTAAGGCATACAGGTTGTTTGATCCTGATTCTAGAGAGGTCTTGTTTCGGCGGGATGTCCAGTTTGATGAGTGCTATCCTCAGATGGATTCTCCATCACCAGCTTCTCCCTCATTGCCTACTCCTTCCTCTTCATCTCTTGAGGATTACTTATCTCTTGAGGATGATGTAGATCATGATCCACCATCTCCACCACCACCAGTTGCTCCGTCTTTGCCGAAGTGGGCCCGTGATACTGTTGATGCAGCTAGTTCTTTGGCAGGTGATCCTTCAGATACTCGTCGCACTCGTGCTCAGACATCTGGTTCTAGTCTTTTGAGTCATACCCTTTCAGATGATCCTCAAAAGTTTTCAGAGGCGACAGGACACCGAGAGTGGGATAGGGCCATGGATGAGGAGTATTCTTCTTTGATGAAGAATCATACTTGGGTTCTTTGTCCTCTTCCTAAGGGAAGAAAGTTGGTTCGGTGCAAGTGGGTGTATCGTACCAAGTATGCTGCAGATGGTTCTATTGATAAGTATAAGGCCCATCTTGTTGCGAAGGGGTTTTCTCAGGTAGAGGGTATTGACTACTCTGAGACCTTTGCTCCTGTCGCCAAGATGAATTCTATACGCCTGGTACTTTCACTTGCAGCTTCACAGGGATGGACAGTGTTTCAGATGGATGTGAAGAGTGCCTTCTTGCATGGAGACCTACATGAGGAGATCTATATGGAGCAGCCTCAAGGTTTTGTGCAGGACACTTCTTTGGTTTGTAGACTTCAACGTTCATTGTATGGTCTCAAACAAGCCCCCAGGGCTTGGTATGAGAAGATGGACTCCTTCTTGCTTTCCTCGCACTTCACACGCTGTCATTCTGATCACATAGTCTATATTCAGCGTCAGGAGGGTGATCTTTTGATTCTAGTGCTATATGTAGATGATCTCATCATTACAGGTAGCTCATCCTCCATGATTCAGAGTGTTCAGAGAGCTTTGATGGAGCAGTTTGAGATGACCGATCTTGGTCTCTTGCACTTCTTTTTGGGTCTACAGGTTATTCAGTCTTCGGATGGGATTTCCATTTTTCAGGAGAAGTATGCTCTTGATATGCTTCAGCGATTTGGCATGCTTGATTGCAAGTCTGCCCCCACTCCATTTCAGTCAGGTGTTGTTTTGTCTTCCACTTGCTCTACTCCTTCAGTAGACCCCACTTTATACAGGCAGTTGGTTGGCAGTCTATTGTACCTGACACATTCTTGTCCTGATCTTTTCTTTGCGGTTGGCCTTGTCTCTCGGTTCTCCCATGATCCTCATGAGAGCCATTGGCAAGCAGCCAAACGTATTTTGAGATATATTCGGGGCACCACACATTATGGCATTCACTACTCTTCAGGATCCCCTCACATCATTGGCTTCACTGACTCCGATTGGGCTGGTGATGTCAATGATCGGAAGTCTACTTCTGGCTTCGTTTTTTGCCTTGGTTCTGGTCCTATCACATGGTCTTGCAAGAAGCAATCTGCTATTGCATTATCATCTACAGAGGCTGAGTACCGTGCAACAGTGTTAGCCAGTCAGGAGGTTTTATGGCTTCGGCAATCGATGACAGAGTTTGGGTTTCCTCCAGATTGTCCCACTATTCTTTGGTGTGACAACCAGAGCGCCATTCACATTTCTCGCAACCCAGTGGAGCATCAGCGGACAAAGCATATTGAAATCCACATGCACTTCATCAGACAGTTGATTCAGGATGGTTCTCTCATCTTGGAGTATATTCCTACAGAGGAGCAGGTTGCAGACATCTTCACTAAACCCTTGGCATCTCCGCGCTATCTTCAGTTGCGCTCAATGCTTGGGGTGAAGGAAGTTGTCCTTGGGGGGTCTCAATGAGGCCTTCCTTCCTTCATGTTTTCTTTTCAGCATGATTCTTTATCTCTTTTTAGAGAGGAGTTTTTTCCCACTGGGTTTTCTCCTTTACTCCGCTTTATAGAGATTTTCTTGTATTCGGGTACCTCATCAGGCCTTGTTGCCGGGACCCTCTTTTGCATTGTAGTTCCTTTGCTTTTTTCTGCATTGTTTGTAGCTGCATTGTAGCTCATCTTAAGGGGGGGTGTTAGAGTAAAGTAATTAATTAACTTTTCTCTCCTCTTAAGATTTCCCTTTATGCACATATTAGTCATTTAATAATTAATATTTAATTATTAAATGCTCACACCTTAGGGTTAGGTTTTCCTTTTGGTGTTGATCTCCTTTATAAGGATTGATCTCTTGTATTATTCATATTCTTGATTCATTTTTCTCTGATAATACATCTTTTCTCTTTGTCAGAGCCAAAACCCTTGTATTCGTTCTCTCTCTTTCTCTGTGACAGGTTTCTTGCATGCAGGTTTCTTTTGGGTTCTGTGGATTTGTATTTCTCAAATCCTACATTATCTCTCATGAGTGCAACAAACAATAGTATCTCGAACCAATAGTTATCCATGGAACAAGAACTAGTACTCCCTGACCTACAAATAGTCTGGGTCATGCTGTCAAGCAATAGTCGAGTGATATGATTTGACCCAAAAATACCTCTTGACATATTTAAAGAAATTGTACAAATAATTTTGTGAGTCCTCCTAAGCCAGATGCTAAAGGAAATATCTCAGTAAGCTAGAGAAATAATCTGGGAAGAATTGGAAGAAGAAACTAGAAGAATAAAGATCAAAGAAGCCCGTGGTGTCTCAAACTACACTTCTAAAAGGAAACTTACAGTCATACATATGATGATTTCCACATAACCCAATTGAGAAGTCAAAAAAATGATCACTTAGAATCCATATTCAAAGAATAAATAACATACCCATCAAAGATAACCCTCATGAGGAAAAAACCTAGCCTCCAAAATAATCTACCATCCATGTATTATTAACAATGCAACATTACAAATACAACCATGAAAGCTTTCAAAAACCTAACCATCAACAAGAACTCCATGTAAACAAGAATGTAACCACACATCCCATGCCATGCTTCCAACCTACACAAATGCCAAACTTGGCTTACCAAAACAACTACTGTTGTGTTTTCTTTTATAGACTAGATCCCACAAAACCACCAAGTGGTATTACATCAAAAGCATGTGCTAATACCATGTGCTAACTACCCCATTGACCCTACATCTAATATTGGGTATTTTACTAAATTTAATTTACCCAATATTAAATTAATATAATATAATATATCCCAATGTTACAATACAACTCATTAAGTGGCCCCAAAAATATTTCCAAGGAATCTCTACACTTTACATGGTCATGTGCAACTCACATAATAGAATACATATTATAATTAAAAATATTATCATGCAAGATGTACAACACCTATTTTCCCAACAACTTCATGCTCAAAAGGAGAATAATCTATTGATCATTGACATTGGGTGTTCATGTCACATGATCGGAGACAAGACCAAGTTCATGAACTTCATTAATTTTGATGGAGAGTTGTGACTCTTGGTAATAGTTTAGTTTCCATGGCTACTGGTAATGGTACTTTGAGTCTTGATGGTGGAATGACATAAAATTATGATCTATATGTAGATGGTCTAAAAATGATCTCCTGAGTGTAATTCACATTGTGATAAAGGCTATAATCTCTCATTCAATACTAAGGGTTTTGAAATCAAGAAAACTAGCACAAATGAATTATTTGAGAAAGAAAGCATAATCGACAATGATGTGTACCATCTCAATAAAGTCAATAGGCAAAATTATTTTTCTATACAGAGGAAAGAGAGCTAGTTTTGACATAGAAGGTTGGGACACATCATTTTCAATGATCTTGTGAGGATTAGCTAAAAAAGAATAATAAGAGGTATGCTAAAGATCAAGAAGCTTCCATCTACCAACTATAAACCATGTCATGAAGGGAAGTGAACAAAGACCGGATTCCCAACCAACGAATATTCCACTATGAGACCATTGGATTTGATTCATGTAGATATGTGTAGGCCTATCAGGGAAAAAAGTTTACAAGTTGACATGTGTTTTATGATGCTTATTGATGATTATTGTAGAGTGACTTTGATTACTTTCCTAGAAGAGAAATCAAATGCTTTTGAGAAGTTTACAACTTTTGAGGAAATTGTAGAAAAAGAAACCAGAAGAATAATCAATTTCTTATGATTAGATAGAGGCAAGGAATTTAGCTCTGAAATATATGAAGAATTATATGGGATGCATGTGATCTAGAAACAATATTTTTCTTCTAGAACTCCCCAACAAAATGGAGTTGTAGAAAGAAAGAATCAGGCTGGTTAGGAGATGGGAAGAACAATGTTAAAATAAGCATATTTGTTATATATGTTTTGAAGAGAAGCTATTTAGATAGCAATATATATCTTGAATAGAGCTTTGATCAGGCCAAGGACCACTAAGACTCCATGTGAATTATGGAGAGGAAGACCAAAATAAGTTAGACATCTTAAAGTTTTTGGAAGAAAATGAAATATCAAAACTGATCAAAAACACTTAGATAAGTTTGATTCCAAATCCGATGAAGGTATTTTTCTTGGGTATTCTTGTTATCACTATCAAAGACTTGCCAATGTATATTGTTATCTAGAACTGAGCGTCTAAAAAATACCTTAACATAATGCTAAACATCAACATTTTTTACCTCACTTGGAATGTCAAAATCAGCTCCCATGAAAGCCAACTTATCAACTTGTTTGTTCTAGTTTCGTGGGATAGATGAGAGATTGAAGGCATCAAACTCTTAAATAATGTCCCACACTCTATGCTTGTACAACTTCAACAACTCATTCTTTGTGACATTAATATTTCTCATGTGATTGACAACAAGCTCGCTATCCCCAAACACTTGCAAGCACTTAACAATCTTCTTCCTTGCCCATTTTAAGCCATCAACAAGTGCTTCATACTCTGATGTATTGTTAGTATAATTCAAAGCAAAACAAAAAGAAGAATAATATTTGTCACCTTTGGAATAAACCAACATTGCCCCACCTACATAAACAAATTTAGTTTTAGAACCATAAAAATACAAGCTCCAAACCTCATTGGACTACTTCCCTTATTGCTATTCTTCATCTTTAAGGTTTTGGACAACAAAATTTTGTTCATGTATCATGTAGATACCTAATCCAACTTCATCCATGTTATTGAAAGGATCAATCTCATGATTCTCAAGTGCTCATTCATCAAGAATTATATCAGGGATTCCCTCAATGAGAGTGTTTGGCTTTGGGACAACGAGTTGCTCTTCTTTATCTTGCTTAAGAAAAGCAAGATTATCATTAGTAAGGCTGGGAACATAGGTTTCAATATGATTTTTGGCTAATGGTTACTTTTGTTTGATATATTGTTCTAAAGAACAAGTGAGACCAATAATATGGCAAATAATATTGGAGTTGAGAAAAAATCAACTCTACAGCTGCCAAAGATTACCTGCATGCAAACCTGTCACAGAAGGAGAGAAGCAAAAAGGCTATGGAGGCTAGAATTTAGAGATCCAGAAAAGAGGAGTCATATTGATTGTGCAATAAGAATGCAATTCAATAATTATAGTTGTTATGAAAACACAAAGAGAGAATCCTTATAAAAGGATACTCAAAACCCTAAAGAATTATAAGATTCCTAGGTTTAGCTTAAGCATGAAGTATAATCGACTAATAATTAAATAAATAATTATTAGCCAATAAAAGATAACTCCAACACCCCCCTTAAGATGAACTTAGGGAGTAGCTAAAAAACAACTAAGGACTAAAAAAATATGTAAAAAATGCAGGAAAACAACAATGGGTATCGACAACTAGGCCTGATGAGGTACCCAAGTACAATAAAATCTCTGTAAAGTGGAGAAAAATGAGAAAACCCTATGGAAACAAAAATCCTCTCCAAGAAGAGATGAAAGCTCAAGTGAAGGAATAATAAGCCTCCAAACAAGAGTGTTCCAAAAGATAGGAACAAAAAACAAGAGAATGAAGAACACCACTGAAGCATGAAATAACTGCAAACACTATCGAAGAGTAATTGTTGATCTGAAGAACCTCCACTGAAATAGAACATGACCAGGTAGAGAAGACTGTAATATGCATGATTGCCCTCAAATGACACTACTCAAATCAGATGGCAAACAAAGGCAAACAACTAAACTCAAAGATACAAATGGCATGAAACACCAAAGCCTAAAGAGCTGATCAATCGAACCAAGGAAGCATTAGAACAACAAGACAAATCTCCCCATAATGTTGAAAAGGGAGAGAGACATGTACACTGAAAAGAACAGCCAACAAACTGTATGACGAAGAACCAAGAACATCGAAGGTGTAGAGAAAGTACATAGTGTCGTGGAAGGAACACTCACTTGACACACATCATGAGGCTAATGTCATGGAAGGAACACTCATGTGACAAAGGTAGATGGCAAACAAAGGCAAACATCAACCCCCATGACACTTTATAAGTAGTGCATGTACAATAAGACACAAGATGTGCAAGATCCCAAGTATACAATGCATGGTGGCACTTTATCTCAGTGCATTTGCATAAATAAAATGCTACAATGATCATAAAAGACAAAAGACTGGAAATAGAAAGAACAACCAAAGACGAGACATCCTACTCAAAGAAAGAGATCTCAGGACCTAAAACATCTAAGATATTCACGAGAGTGCTGAAAAACAAAAAAAATTGAATAAAATATACCTAGAGCAGAATCTGGAAATAAAACTCATATGAATGGAAAGAAAATAGAACAAAATTTCTAACGATATAAAGTTTTCGAAAAATGGATTTCGGATGCTCAAGTTATGTCTCCCGGAGTGCAAAAAGGAACCTCTGGCTTTGACAGAAAAAAATGCTATCAAAAGAGAAAAATCAAAATTTCAAACCTCCAGATCTGGATAGAGCTTGGAAAGAGCTTTCTGACGATATAAGGTTTTTGAAAAAGTGCCTCCGTATGACCAAGTTATGGCCAAAATAAAAAAAACCCCTCTTATAGGGCATAAAGAGGGTAATTTTTTTTTTTTTTGATGAAATTTTTTTGATGCATTTGTAGGTACAACCATACGGATTTTTGTGCCTCGAAAAATGTGCCAATAAAAAATCATGCCCCAGATGCCCCTGCCACTGAAAATAGACAAATTACATATCAAAATTCATGGAATCATCCTTTTGAATCCAACTATGAGGTCCTTTTGGCACCAAAATGTACCAAAAAATCAGATACCCCCAAAAATGAAAAAAAAAAAAAACAACTGCACAAACCCCCGAATACACAGATCTGAAGAACAAGGGCATGCAGATCTGGAGCTCTGATACCATATTGGAGTTGACGAAAAATCAACTCTACAACTCCCAAAGATCACCTGCATGCAAACCTGTCACAGAAGGAGAGAAGCAAAAAGGCTATGGAGGTTAGAATTCAGAGATCAAGAAAAGAGGAGTCACATTGATTTCACAATAAGAATGCAATTCAATAATCATAGTTGTTATGAAAACACAAAGACATAATCCTTATAAAAGGATACTCAAAACCCTAAAGGTGAAAACCCTAAAGAATTATAAGATTCCTAAGTTTAGCTTAAGTGTGGAGTATAATAGACTAATAATTAAATAGATAATTATTAGCCAATAAAAGATAACTCCAACAAATAACCCCCCAACTTGGTAGTGAAATCCCTACTCAAACAAAGAGAAAAATATGGTGGCAAGTCAATTACATATATGTCTTGGGGAATGGAGAATTTTGGACAAGCATGAAGGGTAAGACCTAAACTTTTGATAACCCCAATGGTATTCACTGATGTTCCATCAAGTTGTACTACTCCTTTGGTTAGAGGCTCATGGGTATATCCCAATTTATCAACAATTTGTTTGCGCATAACTAAATTCTTGGCCCCCGACTCTATCATGCAGTTATGGACTAGATGCCGACCAATAATGAGGGTAACATAGAATGGAAGAGGTTTGATTTATTTGAACTAAACATCATTGGTTTGAGGAGTATCCATAATTGCTACTTTGGGGTGCTCTTTGGAAGGCTCATTGGATAAACTAAGGGTAGATAGAGAACTCTCAATTGTCCTTTTTGTCTTAGAAGGGAAAAAGAATCCCACATTGAAATATTCACATTATAATTCTTTATGTGATCCAAAATATTGAAATGACTAGAGATCACCTTTACTAACAACAATCTATCCTTATGTTTGCTGTGATTGTGATTGAGTTTGGGATGCTCTTTATTTGTCACAACCTATCCTCTTGGCAAAATTTGAAGACTTTGACTTGCTTGAGGTACACTGACAACTTGTTCACTTGTAGAGGCTTGATTGCTATCCTTATCAGCTTGCTATCCAAGATCATCTACCCTCTTCTTAGACATTGTGTTCATTTGAATAGGTATATATGACTAATTTTGAGCAGCATAGTTCACCCCATAGAACTCCTCTCCTTCCTAATTCATCAAAGCAACATCTTGACTGCTTTGATCAAGATGTGGAGCTTGCTATTTATTGTTGCTTTGGACTGATTCTTGTTGGACAACAACATTTCCTTGAGCCATAAGGTCCTGATTGAGTATTCCATTTGGACAAGTAGCTTGGTTATGAGGTTGATTACAGGGATAACACTAATCATAGCCTTGAGACAAGACAAAGATAGTGTTATTAAAGACACAAGTCAAGAAATCATCCAAATCCAAGCATGAGTCCATCTACAATCCAACAAAAGTCACAGAGCTTGTAGTCAAGAGAATGGATTCTTGTCAAGATCACTACCCAAAGGCCTTTAGCAACACAAAGGAAAGATACAGTGCTAGCATCAGGATAATATCAGTCAAAGGGAAGTACAGGCAAAGGACATCATTGTGATTAAGATAGAGACCCTGAGAACAAAGCATGAGTAACATGAGATGTTATTGATCACCAAATTCTTGTAGGAAGAGGTTTGTATCGACATTTATGGTGAATAATATAATGGAGCACTTGAAGATAGCATTTGTAGTTCAAAGGACAATCACAGTATAAGGACTAAGAGTCTTCTTGTAAAGAATTTAAGGCAAAATAGTAGTGATATATGAGAGACTTTTAGACCAACATGTACATTGAACAACAATGATAGAGGTTCTGGAAGACAAAAAGAAAAGAGATATAACCAAACCCTAAGAAGGATAGGAGAACATGACTGGTATAGAGAAGAGCAGTCTACCATGTCCACAAAGACAATCATTGATCAATGATAATGCAACCGCAATTATGAGATAGTAAAAATATATCTCAATCACATCTATAAGGTTCAAGATGGCAATGTTACATGGAAATGAATGATTGCCTATATTCCAAGTATCAAAGAATCCATCATAGTGATCAAGCTACCATGAGATGCAAAACCTTAGTGATAACAATTATATGAAAAGAAAAGCATGTAGATGTTATAAAAAAATATTGAGAAGAATAGTGTAAAGTAACAATGTGAATGTTGATGGAGGTTTGTGCTGTTTGCTACCATCACCTACATTACTCTGGATGGAAGATTCACGAGGGCTTATAGACACCATTTCATGCTGCTTAACCACTTCTGCCATGGTGAAAAGGAAAGCATGCCCTATTATTTATCTTGTTCTATGAATCATACCATTAAAGAAATGCAGAAAGACCCTCAGGGTGACCATGCTCTTCATCAGGGTCTTATGGTTTTAGTCTACAAATTGTTGAAAGGGAAATCCATTGAGAAACCCATTAGAGGTAAAAACATTAGGGATGGTGACACGGAAAGTGAGTATAGTGGTTTCAACTTCGACTCTGAAACTGAAGGTGAGTCTGAGGATATCAACAAAAAGGGGAGGACTAAGGGGAAAATAAAGAGGACTATTGTTGATTCTGACCTCTCAGACTCTGAGGATGAGTCCTTTGATGAGAAATTCATCAAAAGCAAGAAAGGAAAGGGAATGGGAAAACAAACCCAGAGGAACAAGAATACCCGTAGGGGGAATAAAAAGGTAAAAGGTAGGTATTGATTGCTTTTGATGAGGATGCAGAGGAGGATAAAAATGACAATATGAAGGGTAAGGAGGAGGATGAGATTCTAGATGTGGATCGTGGTGTGGACATGAGTACTCAAGGATTGCAGAATGAGGGCCAAGAGAATAAAATGGGAAATCCTAGCAACTGTCATGGAGATAATGATAGTATTAAGGGATTTTGTGAAACTATCAGCAAAATTGTGAAAGATATCAGCAACCTGAAGAATGATATTTATGCTATAAAAAAATCTACGATAGGCGAGAAGACTCTTTCTAAAAATGTTAAAGAATTAGTGGTTGCTATCAACAATGCTGAAGCTATTGAGGCCATGGTCGAAAAAATTATTGAAATAGAAAAGAAGATTAAGGGAATGGAAGGGAATAGAGAGGTGAACGGGCTGGAAACTACCATGAACAACCTAGTCAATAGAGTCGACAAGATGGAATTAACTGTGAAGAGGATTGCTGAACAAAATTTCTAGATTCTTAAGGCCTCTATGGATAATATGAATATTCTGATCAACAGATTTGATAACATTAAAGACAAGGAAGGCGACAAGGACCAGATGGAGAAAAAGGGTCATGAGAAGAGAACTAGGGCCAACACCAGGAATCAGGGTGATATCAAGGGACAAGAGCTGGATGAATTGAAGAAGTCTGTGGACAACATGAAGCAGATGGTAGTTTATGCAGAAGATATTATGAAAAATATTTAGCTATCTCTGTCTCTATCTTTGTTTTTGTGTTGTCCTTTTTCTATCCTTTAGCTATCTTTTTGCGGCTTTCTGTGTTTTGAGTTCCCTTTTTATTGTGGTTGGGAACTATTTTTTGTTTGGGTGATTAGGCACGGTTTTCTTCTTCTTTAAAGCTTTATCTTTCTCCTAATATGTATTAAGGTTCGGGTTCCTTTCAAAAACCTATTTTTACTTAATTGAAACAATGTGAATATTGATGAAACTATACACTCTATTGAAGTTTTTGGCATGTTTGGCATAGCTGATACAGATGGAGAATGATGACTGAACCGATACAAGACTATTTGAGATGACATTATGATGAAGAGATTGAGATTGCATGATGGATGACTTTGATCAATTATTTATGTTGTCATTGATGGAAAATAATGTTTATTCATGTCTACTGATGTTTACTTATGTTGTATTGTGTCATCTAAATCTTTTGGTCTATCGAAGAGGGCTTACCAGTAAAGAATCAAGAAAGTGAGAATTAGGCCCTTAACCTGTAAACGAGGAAATATTCTAATTGTATCTGGCGATTGGTGATGATTGAGGCTTTGTGGTTTTGAATGTAAGTTTCTATCATTGTAACATGTATCTGACCGGAACCGCATCATGTTGTGACAATTGGAAGTTATGTTTATAATTTCTGTTGAGTTTTTGCCAGGTTTAAGGACTGGTAATGATTTTTGGTTTGGCAGTGATCTACATCAAGTTCACATGTTGATGATAACGTGGAAAAACTATGTGATGTGTTTGAAAGATGTTTTGGCGCGTTTGGAGAGCAACTTTCTTGGGAATGCGCAAAGTGCTTAGCAGAATGAGCTAAGGGTTTGACTTTGTACTAGATCGACTTGTTGTGATGATTTATGATCATTTAATGGATGATATTGATTTGTAATTGATTATAATAATCCATATGATGATCTTTAATGAGTTGTAAATATTTGTGATGATCTATGTAGTAAGTCTTAGGGTTTTGATGCCGACCTAGATGTAAAGGTTATTTATGTTGGTAAGGTTGATATTTTGAGGTGTCGGTGATTTTAAGAAGTGTGTGAAGCTGAACTAGGGTGTGTGAGAAGATCTTCCAGAGTGATGTAGACTTAGAACTTAATTGGATCTGATCAAGCAAGCAATTGAGTGCTATACACAGATCATTTACTATTGTTCTCTAACAATTACAATAGCTAAAATCCCTTAACCAGGTAGGTCCTAACATGCCTCACATTGTAAAATCCCCTAACATCGTGACTCAATATCTGAGATCTAAATCCTCTTGCGAGGTTGATCCTAATAGATAAAAGCTCCTAACAGGGTCTGCTCCTAATAAGGCATCATTGTAAGCTTCTAACTGGGTTTGGCTCCTAACAGGGTGCATTTTTAATGAGTTCAAAATATTTGTGTATACTAATTCCCACCGTGGTTTTCCCCTATTTGGGTTTCCACGTGAAAATCATGGTGTTCATATGGTGAATGTTTTTGCTGTAATGGCTTGCTTTACTTTTAGTTTATGTATGGTTAATGAACACTTAATGTGCAACATTGATATATAAGTTTACCAGATGTTTATCAGTAGATATCGGTACTGGTAAATGACTCTAGTGTTGATCTATATTTGATTTGTTGAAAGTTTTATGAGTCTGAGTTTTTGATTTTAAATTATTGTTAATACTGATTCACCCCACCTCTCAGTATTAATCGAATCCTCCAAGATTAACAAAAGTTTTGGATGAAGATGACAATGATGAACCAATATTTAGTGAAGATGAAGGAACAAGAAGTCAATTATAAATTACATGTTCTTAGACTCCAACAAATTATGTCCAAAAGAATCACTTTGAAGATCAAATAATATGAGATAAAGATGACAAAGTTCAAACCTAAAAGAGAATTGAAAAGGGAAATGAACAAATTCACTTTTTGCTAGTATCAAATATTGAACCAAGTAATTAGACAGCAGCAAGCAAGGAGAAAGGTTTGTTAGAGGCTATGGACGAATAATTAACTCAAATTAAGAAAAATGAAACTTTGGAGTTGATTCCAAGACCTAAAGACAAAAATGTTATAGGTACCGAATGGGTATTTAGGAATAAGTTGAATGACGATGGAAAAGTGATCTAGGATAAGGCTATAATTGCATGTTAATGATATTCTCAAGTTGAGGGAATTGACTTTGAGGAAAAAATTTCTTTGGTAGCAAGGCTAGAGGAAATAATAATGTTTTTGGCATTATCAACATTTAATAATTTTAAGGTATATCAGATGGATGCAAAATTTGCAAATCTGAGTGGAGAGTTAGAAAAAGTCTACTTCAAACAACCAAAAGGGTTCAAGTGTTTGGACAAAGTGAATTTTGTGTGTAGGTTAAAGAAGGCTCTCTATGGACTCAAGGAAGCCCCTAGAGCATGGTATTGTAGATTGGATATATATCTACAATAGAAAAGACTCAAGAGAGGTAGTGTAAATAATAATTTGTGCATAAAAATAGAAGGTGATTAGCTATTAATAGTTGTTGTTTATATTGATGAGATCATATTTGGAGGTAGCAGTGGTGCAATGCATAAGGAGTTCCAAGATGATATACAAAAAGAATTTGAGATGTCAATGCTTGGTGAGTTGTCATAATTAATTGGTAAGTACATCAAGGAGATGTTGAGAAAGTTCAAGATGAAAGAATGAAAATTTGTAAGTACACCTATGGTTACTATGTGTAAATTGTGCAAGGATTTTGAATTTTATTCGAGAAATTAGACCTATATAGATAAATGCTTGATATTTTATTTCATGTTATGCTTCTAGATTGGATGTCATGCAAGTAGTGAGTATGGTTTCTAGATTTCAAGCAACACCTAAGGAAACTAATGTCAAGGCTATGAAGAAGATATTTAGATACCTAAAGGAAACAATAGATTTTGGTTTATGGTATCCCAAGAGTGAAAATTTCAATATGATTGCTTACATAGATGCAAATTGGGCTAGAAGTATAGATGATCAAAATAGTACAAGAGGTGGAGATTTATTTCTTGGTGACAGTCTTGTGTCCTAGTTGAGAAAAAAGAATAATTCAAAATCCATATCTATAGTAGAAGTGAATTATATTGCAACAATTTCTTATTGCACTCAGGTTTTATGAATGAAGCAAAACTTGAAATAGATGAAAGTAGAGTATGATGAGCCCATTTCCATTATTTGTGAGAATGCAAGTATCATAAATATTTTCAAATAATTTGGTATGTATTCAAGGACAAAAGATATTAGAATTGCCATTTTTTGTTAGAGAAAGTTGTAGACAAAGAGGTGAATCTAGAATATGTTGAGAAAAAGGAACAAATTATAGATATTTTCTTAGAATATCTTCCAAAGGAGACTTTTGAGTATCTTTGGTAGAAGTTGGTAGTTGTTTCTCCTTCTTCTTGAATCAAGAGGAAGTATAGGTTGAGGGGATGTGTTGATTTCCTACCGCTAACATACTTGGTGCTCTTACTGAATGCTTTTCAAATGGGTAGTGTCATAGGGAAAGAAAGAGACCCTAGATATAGGAATCCAAAATGCTATATCTTTTAGATGAGATTTATCCTTTTCTATTGATGTCTGTAGCATCATAAATTATACACCTTTATTAGTGTGTCCAATTTACACTCTCCTAGCACCTATTTTAGTATTTCCCTTTCCTCTATGTATTATTGAACCTTTATTGTAATAAATTAATATTTAATTCAATATTATGGGTCTTACTCAGCTTTATTAGATCATCACACTCTTATTTGAGCCCTTAACTCTATGTGTGCCCTTTATTTATTCAATCTTGATTTAATCTTAATATTACCCTAATTTCGATCTTTAAAGCACATCTCTAATATCTACATAGTATTGTTTGATCCATCAAGTTGGATTCAACATGAGAAACCCATTATCTTTCATTCCTCGAAAGGAAAAAATATTTTCGGGACCAAGGTGAATCTTTGCTACCTAGTCCCCCACCTTTTTCCTCAAATTTTGGGAGGATAATTTGATGATCTTTTCTAATTCAAATCTAGCTCTGTGGAAAAATATATCAAATCTTAGTCAGCCTAATGGTGATTTTAATTATGAAATCCCTATATAAGGAATCCCTCTCAATTCATTATCATTATCTTATCTTACGATAACATTATCATTAATTCAAGAGCAACTCTTCTTCCCTGGGAGAATATTTGATTCAAGGAGCAACAAGTGACATCAAGGCAACTTCAACTTATGTTTCATGTATGATTTCATGATGGATTTTATGTGATTTATCATGTTATTGTATCAACACATGTAGGACTTATCCTAAGAGCTCGACACAGACTTGTTCGTAGAATTTGGACCTGATTTTTCAAAGACCAGGGTATTGGGGGGAACCCTTGTCCATATGCTCTTGTCCTTAGTGTTTTTCATTAGGGTTTTTCAGAAAGTTCTCAAATAGCTTCAGATTCTAGATTCTCCAATAGCAGCTCAAAATACCAAGGTGCTAGGCGCCCTGGTCTTGCTAGATCAACCTCAAATTTTAGTCACATGTACATAGTCAGATTCCCCATCCATTTATGTACTTGTTGCAAAGTTTCTATTTCACTATCAAGTTAGCATAATCAGTCGAAGTTGCAAGTTCATGCATGTACCTTCTTACCTTGG
Source organism: Cryptomeria japonica (assembly GCF_030272615.1). NCBI lineage: Eukaryota > Viridiplantae > Streptophyta > Pinopsida > Cupressales > Cupressaceae > Cryptomeria > Cryptomeria japonica. The sequence goes on along the minus strand of NC_081409.1, from coordinate 103,035,864 downwards.
ATTTTGTATTCAATTTACATCTTTTGAATTACATTTTCACCTCAAATAGAATTGGAATAGGACTCCAATTAGCATTGAAACCTCTTCCTAATATAATTGAGTTTGGATCTATTGAGTTCATCCTCTTAGTGTAAGGCACGTAAAATTTAGGTCATTTCCTAGTTTACAAAACATAACTTGTGAAATTCTAATTTTCCTTCTATTACAATGTCAAAGGGCATAAAGGAAAATGCTTCAAATGATCAGAACCTTTAGTTGTATCACATAGTGGTAATTTTGGACAGATTTGGTTTGTGTTAATGTACTGGTAGCATTTTTTTTATTTTCCATGAATGACAAAGGGGGATATTGTTGAACATTTGTCATCATTGATGTCAGAGGTTTGTCAAATTAGTTAGTAGTTCCAAGTGATAAATACAATTGCATGTGATGGAAAAGGATCTTACCATGGAGTCAAATAAACATGTAATTGTATACCCACAACTATTCACAATTACTTTACTTTTGTCATGTCTATGTGTGTGCATTTGAGTTATAGAACTATAGTGACAAGTTATGTTGATGAAGAGTGGTTTAAGTATGTTCACAATATCATCTTATATCTATTCTAGTTGTTGAAGGTGATTTGAAAGTGTCCATGTTATGTTATTGAGGTCTGTTCCTTAGACAATGTGTTTACATTGATAATTTATATTGTTTTGCATTTTGTTGCAGTTGAGTGTTATGACCTACATATCAAAAGAAGAGTATGTTTATAAATATTGTATAAGATTTCAGTATTTTAGTGGTTGAGATTCATCAGTTTTTTTTGTAACAACAACGTTCACTTTGTGAGTTGGCTAACTGGGTTGTTATTCCAGATTATTCTGCTAGAAGTTTGTAATATGTGCTCACTATAAATAGTGTGTGGATGACTCTTGGGAACATGTATGTCTACATTGGGTAATGCAAAGTGTATCCCTTCTTCAACATTAGCACATGGGATTTTGGACCTAGCCTATTACATGTTTGATTTTAATTTATGCTTCTAGCCAACTCCCATATGCAGTAATCTTGTTCTAGGCTGATATTTTAATGTAATATTAATTGTAATTCACATATTTAATGTATATAGGTTCATTCCTATTGTGTTCATTGTTGAAATGATTAGGTAGTTGAATGATTGATGTAGTATGAGGGTGATGCTGTGTAAGCTACATCCCAATCATTGTGTGGTTTCATTATAAGATAATATGCACTATGTGACGAGGTTCTAAAGTTGGTTCAAATCAAGAGAAATATTTGTATTTAGTTTAAAGGTTCACAACTCACATCTCTTGTATATTATTGATATTGTTGTCTTATATGCTAAGTTGGTGCTCAAATCTTGGTGTACGGGATTGATGTCTCCTGTAGGTTGGTGCTTGTAAATTCAATTGTGGATTGGTGTCTTTGGTAGGTTGGTGCGTACTTCATATTGTAGATTCTCTTATTATATACCTTCTTTGTGAGGCTAGATTTGGGCAGTAGATCCAAGCAACTAAATCACTATGGTTTTTTCCATTCTATATTTACATACAAATATGGTGTTCTTTGTGTGGATGCATGTTGATAAATTTATTCATCAATAAGGATAAATTATTAAAAGATACACTGATGATTTGGGGTTCATATTTGGATAAATTTGTTAACAATAATCAATGTTTATTCAAGTGAAAATTGGTATATACTAATTCACCCCCTCAATATATTATGTGCCCTTTAGATATGGCATATGAAAAATATGGAATGTTACCCTTATGTTGGATAGCTGGTGAATGAGAGTGTGGTATTACATTCATAATTAGTTATGTGTTTTCAATCCCAACTTAGGACATTGCCACAACCAACCCCATTGGCATATGTGGTGTAACTTTTATTTTTTCTCTGATAAATTATTAATCACCTTGATTCTGTGATGGTTTATATGCAATATTTTTTTTACTTTACCAATTTCTTTTCACTCTCAAAGGATCTATTTCCAGATGTCACCTTGTTAGACTACTTTCCATCTAGTTCAAAATTCAATGGCAAGTGGGGCCTCTTTATAGTTGTAAAAATCAATTATTTAAATTTAATACTTTTCTAATAAGCCATCAGACTTTGTCAACTCACATTAGAAAGGTCTTGAACCTTGAAATTTGGCCCATTCAATCAATTGATTATATTTCTTGGTGGAATAGAGCCATTCAATTTACATCCCACTTCCATTGTATCTATGGCCTCTAGTTCACAATGTTTTGACATCATGCATACAAGGATACCGCTTTGGATCTCCATAAGGCCACAATGACACTTAATTTGATTGCTTCTCTCATGTTTTTCATGTTACACTGGTAGAATTAAAACATTAAAAGTAAAATATTTATAACCACTTTGCTAGAGGTGCTCAAATCAATGCCAAAATACACTACCTTAAAGTAGAAGAAATATCTTCCAAAGAATATTTTTAAGATTTGAAAGGTTATCATATTTCTCATAGCATCAAGCAAATTAGAGATAGTCAAACAATTCTCAAAGATATTATATATTATCTATTATTCTATCACACATTATCATCAAGTTTTCATGACCCAAGAAAAATATCTTGAATGGGACCATGCCGCTATGAATGGCTCTACATTGTTCCTTGTTAACTTTCCTCCTCACAAAATGCCTTCTATTGTCAATTTCTCTCCATTGTTGTAATAACCCACTTACTTAACCCAAAAATCTCAAGTGATTTTTTTTTTATAAAATAAATATTGATTACTTTCTCTTATTCTTGATTGTGTTTGATTTAATAACATACTTAGGTACATCTTGTTACTACTTATCAGATTGCCATTATTTTTATGTCAAAGTTATACTATATACTCTAGTCGGTTATCTATTACCAATATATTCAGTCTGTATGTACAGTCTAGTCGGTTACAGAAGAAAGCAGCCACAGAATGCAGTATACACTGAGCTGTCTACTGAGTATCTTTACATGTCTACCGAGCAGCAAAGATGACACACCGAGTGAAATGTGTTACCAGATTCATTGAACTTGAACATGCATATGAAAACATGTTACAAGATCGAGGCACATATAACTGTTATCGCATTGGAAATTGCACTTACAGATTGTGTATGATTTTGAGGTTATCTAACCAATGAAATATTTTGCATGGTTATTCATTCAATAAATCATGTTTGTAAGATTGAAGCAATGAATTGGATCACCATCATAAGAGATCTATTTATACAGCATGAGTTAAAGAGTTAAAGGTGTGTGCATGAGTGTAAGAAGACTGTTACAGAGACACAAAGGTCAGCGAGAAGATTTTCAGAGAACAGTCAAAGAACAAAGTAAACATAAGGGTTTACTGAGTTAGTATATGGGTTACCGAGGTATGCAATAAGAAAGGTAATCTATTCTGATCACATAGAATCTTCTATAACATTCCAGATGTAAAGTTGCAGATATTTGTAATGATTTTATTGTAATCTTTTGAAGTTGTAAGAGAAACCTTTAACAGGGTAAAAGACTCTAATCAAGTCTATAAATTGTAAAGCCTCTAACCAGGTGCAACATTTAGATGAAGTGTTGTAAAATCCTTTAGCAAGGTAGATCTAACAGATCTTGTTACTCCTAACAGGGTATGCTATTAGAAATAGCTAAACATGTAGCTCTAACCGAGCACTCTTTATTATTGTAGTAGTGAAGTTGTGGGTGCCATCCCCACCACGGTTTTTCTCTCTAACCAAGAGTTTCCGCGTAATTAAAATATATGTGTTATGGAGTGAATCATGTATGATTGTTATCTATTTATTTTAGTTTTATATTATGTTACTATACTATTCGGTTTATGCATAAAAATAAAGATATTATTGAAGAAATGTTTTGAAGTACTGATTCACCCCTCCCCTCTCAGTAAATAGCTTTCCATATTGGGTCTAACAATTGGTATCAGAGCTTGAATATTGGAAAAGGATTTAACTACCTAAAGAGAAATATACTATCAATGGAAGGCTATAAAAAATCTCAGAGGATTGTGTATCTGCAAGAAGAGTTGGATCATGCTAATCAAGTGATTACAGACATGCAAAGGCAAATGCAAAAATCTCTGAAAGTGAGAAGAAGGTTATCTGATTATTTGCAGGACTCTCAAGAGTTAGTGGAACAAATTGAGACATCATCTAAGAATAGTATATCTGAAGAGACTGAAGAAATGATTGGAGTATTGAAAGAAAAGAACAAAGCACTGGCTGATCAACTAAAAGCAATGAAAAGAGAACATGAACATTTCAGCACACAGATGACTGAAAATCTTGATGCATTGAGAACAGCTGAGGATAAAGTAAGAGATCTAGAAAGAGAGAAACAACCACTTGAAGTCTTAGTATCTGATAAGAATGATGAAATCACAAGGTTAACTAGAATTCAACAAAAACATATCAGATCAACTAGGTTATGCACATCATGAAGCAATTCTGAAAAATGATGAGAATCAAGCATTGAAACTTGAAGTATCAAGGTTGACCGATGAACTTGAAAGAGAGAAGAAATCCAAAGAAACACTGAAGAAGAGCTATGAAGCATCAAAGATGTTGGATGAGCAATTGAATACAAGAAGACCCAACAAAGATGCAGGACTCGATTACAAAGGAAAAGTCTCTACCGAGAAAGGAATTCATACTATCGAGAGAGGAGAATCATCAAAGCAAGCTGGAAACAAGAATAACATCAAAAGAAAGAAGCCTATTTGTAACTACTGTGGAAATCAAGGTCACACTGCTAACATATGCCAAATCAGAAAAGGTAAGCAACCGAATGCCACTAAGTCCAATGGTTATTGTTACAATTGCAATAAATATGGTCACACATCTAATCAATGTAGGACAAAGTCTGTTAACAATTATCAGAAGGAAAAATTCAAAGGGTTTTGTAAAAACTGCAATAGATATGGACATAATACCGAGAAGTGTTGGTTTAAGCGAAAGAACTATATGTGGTATGCACACCGAGCAAATGCTAGAGGTTACCAAACTCACATAGATCCTTATCGATAGTATTCTGCAATACCATGGGATTACAATACAAGGATATGGTGTGAATGTTGTGGAAGATATGGACACATAAGTGCCAACTATTTTATAAGGTTTGAGATGTACAACCGAAGATCATGGAGAAATCCTTGTATGGCATGTTTTCATTGTCACAAAGTGGGACATTTAGCTGGAGATTGCAGAGATCAACCTAGAAAAGACATTGAAGAAATAAAAGAAAAATTAAAGATGATTTGGAAAAAGAAGGAAATTGTGTCAAATGAAGAAAGCACCTTACCTACCGAGTTAGGTGCACCTATTCCAAATTAATCAGTAAAGGTATGAAGGGACTGCATTCTTTGAAGGTTAAAATCTTAATAGTTCCTATTCTATTATGTACTTAATTCAAATTCTGCATAGTTAAGATGTAATAGTAAGTTTGAAATTCTATCAAATTCTTTTGAAGCACTTTATAGGAAACTTGTCAAGTCGATGAATACAGGAACCCTGTTAAGTCGGTAAATGAAGGAAGCTTGGTTATTAGGTTAAAATGAAAAAGGAGAGTAAATCAGTTAAAGAGGAACCAAGTGCATTTAATGTTTTGACCTAATCCGCACAGAGCCCGATAAGGTATTTTGTGTACTTAAAGCATTTTCGCGGTCATTTACACTTACCAAGTTTTCAAGAGAACAAAGCAAAGCAAATCAAAGGTGATCAAAACCTCCGACAAAGCAAATTCAAGGTATTTACATCAAATCTCAACACATTATTAAGCTGGTTTACCAAGCGTATCTAGTTGCCATTATCTGCTAAGTATAAAGCGTCTGTCATTTGAAATCCTGAAACCCTAAGGACTCTTTGCTAGTTTTTATCTGAAATCTACAATGGCGCCCAAGATCCAAGATCCCATAGTTGTCAATAATGTAGAGAAGCCCTCATTGAAATACTCTTTGACTCCCAATGTCGCTTCTGAATCGGATGACAAAACTACCTTTTCACTCATCCTGGATAGAGTGTTACTAGTCGAAGATGTGAGATTCTTCACCAAATGTCGTGTTGAAGAACTCGGTCATGTTGAAATCAGAGACACCTATGATGAGCTATGTACCCATGGTATATTGATCAGCAAGTATGAGCACATCAAGATCAAGGGATTAACTGAAGCCCTAATCTATCCCCGTGTGTTCAAACCCTAGTGGGTCAAGTTTGTTCTGAGTAGAGTTCACGATGATTTCATGTGGCTAGAAGAACAACCATTTAAGATTACCAAGGAAATCATTCATCTGTTACCGGTTACACTATCTATGATCATGCGCGAGCCTAGAAGATGATATCACAGAAGGAATTGATCAATTTAATCGGAGTGGAATCTGATTGCAGAGGATTGAAACTGAATAATGTCACTGATGAAGAACTAAAATTTGCCATTAGAGTAATGGGCTACTGTTTCTTCCAATCAGCAAGGGAAAACAGTGTTCCTTGTGCAGTAGTAGACTTAGCTTACAAAATTGTGAAAAAGGGAATGAAAATTGACCTATGCGAGGTATTGCTGAAGAACCTATTTGAAAATCTAAACACCATCAGGAAGCCAAAGAAGAACAACTCGGCTAATACTCTAAAGTTTGGATCACTACTGGTATGCATGTTTTTCTACTTTGACAAATTATTTCCATCAGTCGGTAAAGTTGTTTGGTAGCTACACCGACCTATCACCCATCAGATTAATGACTTCATTCATAAGTTAGGTGATAATTTCAATGATATCATGGATGATTACTCCAATAAATTTCAAGAGAAAATGCATAACAGATATAGGATTCCACCCCAGCTAGTAGAGAAATACAAAAATGATATATGTTTTGAAGTTGACACCGATTACTGTTATGTGAATGCTGTGGAACCGAGGACTCAATCCTTGTCACCAATGGGTAACGAGATTGATTTTGACATCACAAAACAACAAATTGATGCATTTCTTACATTGCCCAAACATGCTACCGAGCTAAGGTATGGTACCTATGAGGAAGTAAAGGAAAAGGTAAAGATGAATATTGTAGTACCCAAAGCTACAAGAAAGGCAACAAAAATGATAAAAGCATTGTTTGAGAAATTCAGAGAAGACTCTTCCTCTACATGTCAAAGGCACCATTGCCATTACCGAAAAGGAATCTGAAGCCCAAGAGGCAGCTATAACAATGAGCACTGAATTGCCTAAGGGTAAAGTGTTAAAGATAGAGAAACAGGACACATCAAATTTCTCACCAACTCCACCTCCAGTAAAATGACCTAACACTAGAGCATTTGCAGCTTCACCGAGTAAGAAGACAAAGAGTGTTACTATTTCCAAGGTCACAAAGACATACAAGAAATCTACTCGGAGACTCATTTTGGCAAAAGAGTCTAGTGATATCGAATCAGAAGATGCAAGCAAGTTTCAGATTGTCAAGAGCAAGAAGGTAAATAAACATAGTGTTGAAAACTTCTATGCTAATCTGAAAGAATATGGTGGATTTGGAGGATTTAGATATGTCAAGTATGAAACCAAGAACAATGATGAAAAGAGACAAATTGAAGAAGCTGTCATCTGCACACTTCTAAAGTTCCGGTTAGCTCCATTGGAACTAGCTAAGTCACTTCCAAATGAATTGTATCTGCATATTGATAATAGGTGGAAGTATGCAATGGACTCAGAGAAACAAATCAGAGAAAGAAGTCTAGTCCATCTCTTTCCTGATATGTCAGTAGCTGAAATAAAGGAACATCTGACAACCTACAATTCAAAGTTTCTTGTCAAACAAAGAGCCTTAAAACTGATGAATGGGCTATATATTGAAGTAGAAAATGAGACAAAAGCAAAGTGGTAGGAAATCTTCAAAATCAAAGATGTCGGTGAGCAAGCTATAGTTGAAATCATTGATGTCACCGAGCATGATCCTGATGTCACCGAGCAAGGTCCTGATGTCACCGAGCAAGGTCCTGATGCTACCGAACAAGACCCTGCTGACACCATTCAAATAGATGGAGATGTCATGGATATAGAGGCACCAGAACAGGAAATGATAGAAGGCACTGCATATGCAAAACTTGTATCTAGTAAATCCATTTTGGAACAAGTTCAGCCTTATCCACCGATCAAGCAACCTGTCTCAACCGAAACTCCTCAGGATACAGATCAAGGCACCGAAGGTCACAAGTTTGCAACAAGAGAAGGTACTACTCAAGAACAGACATCTCAAGCACCTTCTGGCACTAAAAATGTTGCACCTGAGACACCAAGTACCGAGACACCGAAGGACTCTTGAAAGGCTAAAGGAACTGATCAAAGTGTTGCCTCTATTGAGCAACCTACCGAGGGTAATCAAGCCTCACATGCAATTGTCTTAGTTCCATCGATGAAAGATAAAGAAAAGAAAGTGAAGAAGCATAGTTTTAAAGTTGATTTGTCAAAACCCATAGTGTTGCCCAATGTAGACATAGCGAAATTAAAGGGGCAAGCACTCATTGATTTCGGTGAACTATGCAAAGCAAAGGCTGAAGAAGAGAAGCAAATGGCCATTCAAAAAAAAAATAAAGTACTTTAGAAGGTAAAAGCACTCCTAATAGATATGCTACCTGAAGCTACAGTATCAACAGATGCAACCATAAACATTCAACTGGATGAACTCCTAACAAAGATAGAGACATCTGGAGTAGATGCATCAGAGTATTTGAGCAAGCTGAAAGATAATGAGCTCACTGCCAAAATGATAGAAGAGGTACAAAAAGCTATAGCTATTGGCAAAGTTAAACTTGTCAAATTTATTGCTGAGTTGACTCCTCAACTCAAGCAGATTCATTATTTATTTTAGAAACTCTGCACATTTTCTTTATTCATTAAAGACATTAAGAATAAAACAGAGGCAATTGAGAAAGAGATCACCAAGCCAAATTCAGTTCAGAATTTTTATACAAAGCTTCAATAGCTCATGGCTCAACAATTGGACTTAAGAAATGAAGAACACAAGATCGGGATGGACATAATGACACTTTAGACATTATTCCTTCCTCATCTTTCATCAGTCCAAGAACAGGTCAACTGAGCCACATACTTATCTACTACTCAAGAGGGAAGCACTCTAGATGGCTTAATATCACTATTGGATGATATTCAAGCACATAATTCTTTAATGGATAGTGTAAAGGATGCACTCTCTGTCGCTCTCACCGATGCCTGGACCAAGTACAAATCCATTTTTGACCAGTTACCGCCCCCAATGGAAATTAAGTTTTTGATGTTTGTCAAAAAGGGGGAGTGATACTATATTTGGGGAGTAATATGTTACAGTACTAGGGGAGTGATACAATATTAATACTGTATTGAGAGAATGGTATAGTTGTGATATAGTATTAATACAGTATTGAGAGAATGGTATAGTTTTCGGAGTATAGTATGCAAGGGGAGTATACCGAGCATACTAAGCAGAGTATCCAAGAGCAATGAACCGAGCAGTATACAGAACAGTAAGCAAAGCACAAGAACAAATCACCAAGCATGGAAAATCAGAGTTATGTACAGTATATCGATAAGGGGAGTATATCTGATATATTATTTTATTGACTATTGTATATACTGTCAGTATAGTCAAATTTTGCAAGTATATAGATTATTGAGTTATAAGTTTGAAAGTAGTTTTTGTCAAACATCTCAACTAATGTCAAAAGGGGAGATTGTTACTACTTTTTAGATTGCCTTTAGTTTTATGTCAAAGTTATACTATATACTCTAGTCGGTTATCTATTACCAAAATATTCAGTCGGTATGTACAATCTAGTCGGTTACAGAAGAAAGTAGTCACAGAACGTAGTATACACCGAGCTATCTACCGAGTATCTTTACATGTCTACCAAGCAACAAAGATGACACACCGAGTTGATTTACACTGAGTGAAACGTGTTACCAGATTCATTGAACCTGGACATGCATATGAAAATGTGTTACAAGATTGAGGCACATCTAACCGTTATCACATTGGAAATTGCACTTAAAGATTGTGTATGATTTTGAGGTTATCTAACCAATGAAATATTTTGCATGGTTATTCATTCAATAAATCATGTTTGTAAGATCGAAGCAATGAATTGGATAACTATCATAAGAGATCTATTTATACAACATGAGTTAAAGAGTTAAAGGTGTGCGCATGAGTTTAAGAAGTCTGTTACAGAGACACAAAGGTCACCAAGAAGATTTTCAGAGAACAGTCGAAGAACAGAGTAAATAGAAGGGTTTATCGAGTTACTATATGGGTTACCGAGGTATGCAATAAGCAAGGTAATCTATTTTGAGCACATAGAATCTGCTATAACATTCCAAATGTAAAGTTGCAGATATTGTACTGATTTTATTGTAATATTTTGAAGTTGTAAGAGAAACCTTTAACAGGGTAAAAGACTGTAATCAAGTCTATAAATTGTAAAGCCTCTTAACCATGTGCAACATTTAGATGAAGTGTTGTAAAATCCTTTAGCAAGGTAGATCTAACAGATCTTGTTACTCCTAACAGGGTATGCTATTAGAAATAGCTAAACATGTAGCTCTAACCGACCACTCTTTATTATTGCAGTAGTGATGTTGTGGGTGCCATCCCCACCACAGTTTTTCTCTCTAACCAAGAGTTTATGCATAATCAAAATATATGTGTTATGGAGTGAATCATGTATGCTTGTTATCTATTTGTTTTAGTTTTATATTATGTTACTGCACTATTCTGTTTATGCATAACAGTAAATATATTATTGAAGAAATGTTTTGAAGTACTGATTCACCCCTCCCCTCTTAGTACATTAGCTTTCCATATTGGGCCTAACACATCTATCCAAATGGGATAGGCATCCATCCAATCAGGATTGGCATCTAACCATACGAGTTAGGCATCTAACCATATGGGTCAGGCATCTATCCATATGGGACTAGGCATCTAACCATACAGGTTAGGCATCTATCCATATGGGACAAGAGGTTTCATCTATCCAATTCGGGATAGGCATCTATTCATAAGCATAGGATATGCTCTAGCCAGAGACTTTAGACTCATCGGGACCATCCGGGTCCTGAGTCACTCTCTAAAGAGTATACTCCCCTACTATGAGTGCACCGAGGTCTCTGTCCTTAGGAGTATAAAAATAATTCCATAAACATGCTTGAGTTCCACCTCAAAATTTGACCTAAGGCCTCGGGAAGTCAAGTGAATCCATATGGGATTCCTTATGAGTATGCATTGAATTAATATTATCTTCTAGTTAACATTGTCTGTACCCCTTGATTGAGGACTTAAGGAGCTTAAAAATCCTTGAACAATTCACCCTTAACCAAATCCTAATCCCCATCCCCGAACACTTGAGTACAAGGGACAACTCTGTCCCTCGACTGCCTACATACCTGTTTCGGCACGAGATCAAGGCATGAAGTATGTAGTTCTGGTTCCTAACTATGGTTTATTGTAAACTGTTTGGTGGGTACAAAACCCTTTCTAGGGTCAATGTCCCAGATAGTTTCTCTACGGTTGCTACCCATGATGGCAGCTCTTTAGCAAAAAGGCTCAAGATGGCCTTTTGCTTGTGGCCTAAAACAATTAAGTCCTATCTCCTATTAAATACGTCACCCTTTATCCATTATCATTCGATAAAATTTCCAAGATAAAATAAATTTCCAAAATCATAACACACAACCAAACCCTAATGGGGTTTTTTAAGGTTTAATTGAGTGGATGTAAATTCATTTAAGATTTATCTTTTTAGATTATCGATCCAAGGGGGATTACCCGCCCCTTGGATTTTAACTTCCAAATGATCCCTTATTTCTCTTTGGTGATTTAGAGGGATGATGCCACACATGCCAAAATTGCAACTTGGTTAGGTGTTAAATGCAGTAGTTCACCATGACGACATTACCCATAAGCGTGACCTAGAGGCGCCATAGATACTGAACGCTGCTAGGTATTTTGGTTTCAACTCCTCTTGTTTAGTTGTCTATCTAAGAATTTAACTATGAATTCATGAAATCATAAACAAACATTACACTAAAACAACTATGAAAAGAAGCTAGTACATGCAAGGAATTATTGTTTGGAATTAAAAACCTAGATATAAGTATTACATGCTAAACAATTCAACCACTTTGGAAATAGTATTTTCTTGAAGGAAAACTATGATAATAATTAAATTTATAAAACTTGAATCAAATACATGAAAGCACTCATCGCTTAAAATCTATGATACTTATAGGAGATAGCTTATGAAAATGACCATTACACTTTAAGTATGAATCCTAATACTTGAAAGGTACTAAAGTGCTCGAAAGAAAAAAAAACAAGACTTTGGAAAAGAATTTAACATTTACTTGTTTAAGGGAAAAACCTTTTAATAATAAGCTTGAGTATAACCACATTATTGATAAACACCCTAATTCTTCCATTTGAAGTAGCATAAATTTTATCTTTAATTATAATCTACAAATGATACCCTTACTTAAATATGAGTCCTAAAAGTTATCAAATAAAAATGTTTTGGAAATGGATTTAATACTTACTTACTTGAAGGGGAAACTATTCAACAATAAGCTTTAAAATAATCACATTTTTTTTTAATTACTAATAATTAGAAAAGAGCCTAAACACTTGCTAGTTAACCAAGGTAAATAATAATAAGGTTGTCTAATAAATAATTCTTAATCAATCTATTTCTAGTTGAGCTCTTAACCATTCCTTCGTGTTAACTTTATCGTTAGATATATTTCCTTATCAATTTCAAATTCTTAGAAGAGAGCTAATGTTTCCTCCTAAAATTTACTTCAATTAAAATTATTATTTAATTCTCTAATTGATGATGGGAAAGGTTTCCTTGAACTCTTTGGCTTGATAAGAATAGGATCCAAAAATCTAGAACAACGAAATTCTACTTTATTTCACCTTCAAAACTAAGTTTCATTACAAACAAAGGATGAGTATTTAATTTGAGATTTGGCCAAATAAGTCAAGTTTAATATTCTTATGAAAATGGATCTTAATTTTTTTTTGTTTCATCTCCATTTGCTAATACTATTTTTGTTTTCAATAAATTTTTTTAACATCCTAATTAATACTAATATTCTTCCAATATAGATAACACCATTTAGATTGTATGAAGATTTAACTATGAAATTTACCTCTAAGTTTTAAATGTTAATTAAATTTATCTATACTAATTACTTGCAAGGTAAATGAAACTTCTCCTTTTACTAATAGTTTTGACTATTCAAATGCCTTGTATACTCTATATCTTAAAATCTAACTTTTCTTAAAGAACAATCTAATATTCAACTTTTAAAATTAGTTCATATTACTTGAAGTACATAAAAAAGGTAATTACGTATCTAAACACATTTACTTGGGAGGTAAATCTCTTTATCCTTTAATACTTTACACTAATTGAAGAAAGGGTATTTTTGATATTCAACGAATAAAGGACTTAAATAATTGAAATGTATTGAATATCTTGAGGGGATCTATTTACTACTAGGTTTTATTTGAGACTAATTAGTGATACATGATGAAAATAAAACCAATATTTTGGAATAATTTCATTTATTTTAACTTGTGCAAAATCTTTTCCAGATGTACCATGAATGAAATATTATTTCCCATTCCTTTGTTTTCCTAGTTCAACTAATTTATTTAATAAGGAGATTTAACAAACTCCTTAAGTTTAATTATCCATTTAAAATTTATAAGCATCAATTAATTAAGATAAGATCCATTTTTAGTTTCAAAGGTAATCATTATGAAGAGATAACCATTCCTTTAATTATTTGTTGAAAATGATAGTCTAAGTTTGAGTAAATCCCCTTTTGGTAAAGTGAGTTAAATTTGAATGCATTAATTAAATAATAAGTTTCAAATTCCATCTGGAATTAAAGTTTATTTATGTAATAATGAAATAATATTAAAGGAACAAATAACTATTCTACAAATATTTGAGTTCAATTCCAAATAAATCAATTTATTAAATTTTAAAACCATCCTTTTATAAAATTTCATTTAAGTTTAACACAACCTTTAATATAAAATTGATCTAAAATAAATTAATATAAAACAACTCTCATAAATAAATTTTAACCAACTCTAAATTAAATTATATATAAACTAATTTAAAATTAATTTTAACACTGCACAATAACAAGGTTATTTATTTTTTTCTTTTTTTATATTAATTTTAACATTGCACAAGAACAAGGTTATTCATTTATTTCTTTTTTGTTTTTTAATATTTTTTTAATACAAAGATCTTTACTCAAGGAGGGTAAATATGTTTGAAAAAAAAAAGATTTTTCCCTCACAGAGATAATGCATGTGATTCTTTCTATTTTCTAAAAAGTATTTACTTGTATTATTTTACTTCTAAAATCTGATTTATTTTTCTTTTTAAAAATAAAAATAAAAATATGATAACCTATTAAATAAAGTTTTGCATATGCACATTGAAAGATTACTCTCATTAAACTTTTTTCTACAGGGATTTAAAAAAATAAATATTTCCATTATCAAGAAATTGGAAAGATTAAGAAGGAAGATTACTCTTATCTAATTTAATCTATCTAAATAATTAAAAGAGGATTTCTTGAAAGAAAATTCTCATAAAAATTCAAGAGAGATAACAGATATTTAAAAAAAAATACAAGATACATACATGCAATTAAGTGAATACAAAGAGGGAACCTGGTTTCACGAAGCTCCTGTTGTTAAATCATCTCTAATCTCCCAGCTAGTCTTCTTCAATACTTCCTTGTAGCTTGGTGATAATTCTTCAAGAACAAACTTAACAATTCTACAATGAAATGTGGCTACAAAATCCTAATACTATTAACAAGCATCTACAAGAACTTGAGAAAATTACTTCTTCACATCAAAACAATGATCTCCCTTTTTGAAAGTTTAACATACATTATATAGAAAAACATGCAACATTTCTACTATCGAATGAATTAATTGAAATCAGAGATTCTTTTCCCAGATTGTCCTCATGCAAAATTGATTGATAACTTAGTGGAGGAGTTACATGCAAGAATATGGGATTTGAAATTACTTCTAGAAGCTTCTCATTTTCTCCTATAACATGTGTTAAATTGTCATATTGAGAAAATAAGAAATTTTAAAATTAATTTCATTCAAAAAAAAAATGATTGTTGGGGGTTACACTTGACCATGCATTCTAAATTTAAATTTGAATTTTCCTCCATTTTACCAAAAAACATTTTGTAACTCCTTTGTCATAAAAATGCCATGAATAGAATTATTCCTATCATACACTAATTTTGTAACTACCATGTCATATATTTGCTAAAAATAATATATATTCCTTAATATTTTGAATTTTGAATTTCTTTTCTAGAATCTTCTTATTTCTCCTACACCATGTGCTCAATTAGGATATTGAAAAAATAAGTAAATTTCAAATTATGACCTCATGTGTGTGTCACCACTTAAATTCCTTTTTATTTAAAAACTTCAACCTCATTTCAATTTATCTTTTCTATCTAACATTACTCATAATAATAATAATAATAATAATAATACTAATAATAATACTAATAATAATAATAATAATAATAATAATAATAATAATAATAATAATAATAATAATAATAATAATAATAATAATAATAATAGCAAGTCATATCAAGGTCCAAAAAGAGGGTTATGACAATTGTTGATATCAAGGAGGCTATCAAACCATGGCCAATGATAAGGCTCTTTGATGTGATGGATTCCATTGTGAGTTCCACAAGGCCATTTGAGATTGTGTGGGCAAGAAACTATAAAAAGTTTATCTAAAAGCTTTCCATTCCAAGTCCTTAGGGAAAATAACTAATAAAGGAAACATTAATTTCGTACATAATTTTGGATATATAGAATATATATGTATATATATAAGTGGAGGCATATCATTGTGCTCAACGTGTCTAACAAAATTATCACCTTTGGCTTTGAAAGTGCATAATCTCCTCTAGATTGTGTAATAGAAGAAAACCAATTTCATAAAATCTAGATACATCTTGGATAATGCTATTATAGTTTATGATGGTATGGAATAGGCTTGTAGATTACAAAAAAATGCTCTATTCCTAAAAAATGATTTTTCTAAGGTGTATAATAATATTGGATTTGTCTTCATTCTCACCGTACTTCAATCTTTGAGATTTGGACTTTATTTCATCGAATCTATTAACATGGTCTTTGTTGATTCATTTGATTGCATCACCATAAATGGCTAATAGTCCAATTCCTTTGGGCTCCTTTTCTCTATTCATTAGGGTTGTCTCTTTGACCCCACTCTTCATGTGCTTGTAGTTAAAGGCTTAGTTGCCTTCTACCCACTCCATGTCCCAAGGGTTAGTTAAAGGAATTTATTTGTCTAATTGGTTGGCTCAACTTATTAATGTCCAATTTATAGATGAACCATTCCTTACTCAATGAAAAGGAGCCAAATATCAAATAAACCCTCAAATGTTTGGATATTTTTTGTCAAGTCTTTGGTTTTGCTATTTAGTGGAATAAGACTCAATGTTACAAAGGACCTTTTCTCCTCACACCCTCTTGCATAAATACCTTTGGTTAGAAATTAATTGGTAATTGCAAAAATTTTAAGTTCTTGGGCATTCATTTTTCTTTACAAGCTTCACAAGTATCCTTATGGTAAATGGTTCTTTTTAAAATTAAAAAATCTTGCATATTGGATCACAAAAACCCTCTTTGGTAGGGAAATTTCAGGTTTTCTCTAATATTCTTGTGATCACCCATGTTTATTATTATTCATGTTAGGATCCTTTTAAGATGTTTTACATGAAGCTATAAAACTTTCTCTATGGTTTTATTCGGGATTCCTTAGAGACCCATAAGAATTTCCATCAGATTTCTTAAATTTTTTATTATCTACCTCTTGAATATGGGGATTTGGGTGTTTTATCCACACAACATTGCTTTGTGTCAAATGGATTACCCATTCCCTCACTAGAGATGAAGCTTAAATTTTTTTGGTTTAGCATTGTATCATATTTGGAAATCCTTCTAGATGGCCTACTTGGAAGGGGATTGGTTTTCAAACCTTTTTAATATGAAGAATGTGTTGGAGTAATTAGGACACTTTATCTAATTATTTATTAATTAGACCCCTTAATTAATATTTTACTTAACCTA